>NC_080576.1:84633188-84938372 GCF_029962835.1 Magnolia sinica | reverse complement strand
ATCTTGGGATCCCACAAAGAGGATTTTCATAACCATATATCCATTCCAATACGAGCATACCCAAGATCACAACAAGTAAATCTTAGAAATAATAAAGGGACACATTACAAAATCCACTAAAAATTTAAACTTTAGATACAAGGCTAAAAGGAAATACATCAGATGATAAAAGAAGAAGGAAAGAAGATCTGCAACACTGGGTCCTTGACTCAACTCCTATCCAAGCTCTGCCGCTACGACGCCGACCTAGGATCTCCTACACGCATTAATCATGCATAAGCTTATAAAAAGCTTAGAGGGTGGTGAAAGTGTGTGACAATGGTGCGCAGAAGAATAATAGAAGATACAGAAGGGAAACATGATCAATGCCAGTAGCACTAGCCTAACCAAGGTTAACCAATGAATGTAAGAAGCCATACCAAGGTTATATAATGTAATGAGTACTGGGTGCCATGCCAAGGCGATGCAATATAAGGCTTATATAGCCGATGCAAATGCAATGCGAAGTGATGTTAGTCCTCATTTCTAATCAACATATCAGTATAGTTCCATCATAAGGAATCTACTGGGATCAAATGCACTACACGATGACTGCCGCTCTCCAGACCCACACAATCAAACGAGTGTAAGAGACCACACTACTGCATGTGGACAGCCAATCACTAGCAAGGCTCGACAGTAGTGGACCCACTCACAAGTTGGTTAGACTCAACCTAGTAATGCTTACTCACTCGGGCAAATAAGGCCACATCTCATCTCAATCAACTTCATGACAGTGGGAGACGTGGCCTAACGGTGTAAGGTACTTGGCGCTCATGATTTTCACTCGTTCACGGTATTGAAGCGTCCTCTAGGTACCTTGAAGGTTTAAGGGCTTTCACCCAGGGATATCCTATGCACCCCAAATGCTCAAATAATATATTTCTAGTGTCCACATACAGCCGTCCACAAATACCCCTGTGGAGGCAAGGCCCTGATGAAGCAAGGGCAGTAATATCTATGAGATGTGATGCCAGAAGCATGAATTACGCATACCAATGATGCACTAGCTCCAAGCACTCAATGTGCACAAAAGGGGAAACTCCATCCCTCTATCATATCAACCCAATGACCACACACAATGCAATCCAATCACAGTATGTGTATGTGAGTCATAAGGGTGCGCCATACGGCGATGAAGAGTTAGAACGTACTCCTCCTTCCCAAAGGGGGAGAACGAGTCTAGGTATTTAAACAAGATTACTAAGGGGTCATCACCTAGTGGGGGCCCAATACTTTGGGGTAGCCTACAAATTAAGAGGGGCCATATAAGCCTAAAGGAATAACAGTCCTATCAAGGGTCCAAGGTAGGCCTTCAACCACCCAAAAGAACCCCGTGGACCTACCTTAGGGCCACCAAGGAGGACATATAACCTCAACTGGGTCCCAAAAGGCAGCCCGCTACTACTCAAATATGAAGCAAGGCTTAGGGCCTAAAGCAATCCATGGCCTAGTGGGCTATACTCAAACCCAACTCATAGGCAATATGGTGGGCCCTCAAGCAAGGTTTGGGCCCAACCATAAAGGTCACAAATCCACCTATTGTGGTGGGCCTAGTGGGCAGCCCGATTATCCAATCATATGGGCAATTTCTATGCTTTATCCAAGTGAGTTGGGCCTCACAACTTGGCCCAAGTATAAGGTTATTTTGGTGGGCATCCAAGGGCCCAACTACTTGCACATTGTAGCCCACAAACCCATGACAATAAGTAGTGAGATAAAGGTCCAAAGGTCAAGGGACCTAACTAGAAGATTCCAAGTTAAATGGGCCTACAAGGTCTAATCAAAACTATGAACATAGATCCAAAATAAAATTCAATTGAGGTGGGCCTCCAAGTGTGCACAAATGAAGCCCAAATGCACCTTGGAAAATGGAAAGCTTATGTGCATAATTCATCCTTAAATCTAGTGGGCCATGCTGCCCCAAATCATGCTATTAGGGGCAGCCAATATGGGTCTATTGCTGAAATTTTCGGCCCACCCGTTTCTGGGCTTGCTAGAGTCCAACAATAATAAATATAATTTAAGTTTATGTTCACTGGTGGCCCACTTATATCCCTGTGGATCCCACCAGATGGGACTAATGAATCACACACATAAACCAGGTGGACCATGCTGCTGGATTGGAAGTCTAGCAATAGTCCAATGGGCATGGGCGTCCCAAGGTGAAGGGTCCTATGGGTCTGGGCAATTGGCCCAAAAACACATTAAATTGGGTCCCATAAATGGATAACTATCCGGGAGGTGGGCCATGTCCCATGTGGAGAAAAAATGGATGGACAGTGGGGATAATAAATACGTTAAGATGGGCCCACAAAGGGGGTGGACGGCCCGGCCATGGCTGGACATCCTAGCCTGGTGGGCCGGTCCAGTTCTGGCCACCAAATGCACAGGGGTCTGTTGGCCCCGAAACTTGGTAGGTGGGTCCTACCATGGGTGGGACATCTCTCTATAAAATTTTAAAATTTTTGGATTAACAAAAGTATTTTAATTAATTTAAAGAAGACAAACTATTCAGAAAATCTGTTTAGTGCAGATTTTTGATAGGCCCTGATTTGAGCTTCCAATGGGGTAGATTAGTAGCCTCTAAAAATTGGGGAAAAATAGTTTTTATGTCTCCTCATATGTGTACTACAAAGTGGGGTCCACGGATGTGGCCTACCAGTGGAAATATTATTTTATATTTAAGGAATTCTGCACTGATCTAATGATGGAATAGTGCAGAAATTACAAACTTACCACCTCTCTTGGGCCACACCTTTGGGACCTCAATCAGGGTTAGATGGGGCTGAAATTTGGGGGACATCAAGGTGAGAACCCCACCTTTCAGAAACGTATATTTTATGGGTATGATGAACCCCAATCAGTCCCAATTTCAGGCCCAAAACTAATAGAAATCTGTCCAAAAAATCTGGACATCAATACATTCTTGAATTAAAATAAATGTAGATGCCATTTAAGGAAAGGATTAACCCATACGTTTGGTTCCATGGCCCATCCTAATAGGCCCCATAATTGTCCAGATCAAATCCAAAATTTTTCGCTCTTGTATGCAACATTTAGGGTGGCAAATGGGACACCCAAACCATGGAGTAGGTGGGTATGGGCGTCCCACCTTAGCTGGGCTCCCTGGACAATCTCGGCCCACTAAGTGGACCATACATATCATCATCAGCAATACAAGAAAAGGGAGAGGAAGGAAGGACATCCGACCATAGTGAGAAGGCTTCGCCACTATTGAGCCTTCCCTAACACAATCACAACCACATATACTATACATGTACAATGTACAACATGGATTTCATCATGTATGGTCTAGATTTAAGATCAATGGTTGGGATGCCATCCCAATAATGATGCAAGGGTCTAGATGACCCATCATGCCTAAAGAATTAGAAGAAATCCATCATGAAAGGGGTCCATCAAGGAAATCCCCATGTATGGACATGCATGCATACGATGGGCCCATTGGCCACATCTAGGAGGTTGTGTAGGATCTCCACCATTGATTGGTGGGTCCTACACATCCCAAATGAGAGAAAATAAGGGATCTACATCATGAAAAAGGAATGTACATGAAATGGGGAGCACCCACTTTGGAATATCCACAAAATCTATATCTTCTAGCTCCTCTAGCTCCAAGGAAGAGAAATCAATAGATGAGATGAAGTGATAAGGGCTAGATTAGGAGGGTTTTTAGGGAAAGAGGGCTAGAAGAAGGAGGGGGTGGGGACGTCCAAGCTCTTGCTAGGGGGAGAAGAGAGAGAGAGAGAGAGAGAGAGAGAGAGAGAGAGAGAAGAGACAAATGAGAGGGAAAGAGAGAGAAAGGCTTTTAAGGGAAGTAACCATTACCTCTCTTACCTCGGGTAGAGAAAGTGATCATTGTAGTAGAGAGATATAAACAAGGTTGTAGGGTAGTAGCCTTTTAGAAATATCAGCCTAGGATGACATCATGTGCATGGAAAAATGTGCAAGCCATGGTGGGGTCCACCAATCACACAATTAATGGCCCAAATCGATTGTTGCTCATATCTTGAGATGTATACATCAGATTAACACATGGAATGCGACGTTGGAACCTCGACACCGATATGGACAAGATGGAATAAGTCTCGGGCTGATCTGAGTCAGGTTAATGTGACTGAACTTGTGGAAGCCCGCAAACATTAACTGAAGGTTGCGGGTCGCCAAAATTCGCCCGGTAGGACCGAGGGATCACGAGAAACGAAATGCATACTCACACACATGCACACACATGAACTCGGGTCCGGTCTTACATCCATCCAGAAACACAATATGAGGAGAGTGATCCTAACTTACTTATGGAGAACTCTGAAATTTAGAATAAGGAGTTGGAATCCATTAGTGAGCATCTGGCTCATTTTCCCAATGAGTCGATCTCTATGATGGTCCAAAGGATTAATTAAGAGACATTGTTAGTTTTTAAATATAATGATATTGATACACTTCACTCACATGACACACCTTATTTTAATGATGAGGAAGAGATTAGTTTATTCGAACCTCAACCCAATATAGGAACATAATGTGAGAAAGTGATCCCATTTTAAGTGTGTACTGCACTGAATTGGAAGATGATGTGTATTGGGATTCAATCTCAAGTTTGGCCCATATCAATGATCAAGAGGTTCAGGAAGTTGTCAACCATAGTGATCTACTCCACCTATTTGACATGACTAATTTAAATATAGGGGATGAACCACTTTCACCTAGACCTTCTAACCTTTGTGATGCATGTTTAGAACACTCCCCTGAATTGACTTATAAGATAGTGAGATGGACAAATTGCCCGATAAGATTCTGAAATTTGAAACCACCCAGTTGAGATTACCACCTGAACTGTCAATTTTTGATGATTTAATGCCTCTTCTGAGTAGTATCAATGAACAGAGTCCTCACATCAATACTTCATCTACTGGCCCTCAATTTGTCTGTGTAGGGCTGGAGTAAGAGAGCATACCTCCATCTACTTTTAAAGACGATGGAGTCCTTGAGCATCTTATTACAGATTTTAATGTTGAATTTTCTAACTCTTTGGATGATTGCTTGGCACACTTTGCAGATTCAAACGATCCTATGATAAAAGAAATAGTGGATGCCTTATAAGACAATATCTCGGTAGTTGTCATAGACCGAAAGAACCCTCACTCTGAAATCCTTCCCTTTATAGATCCTAAATGCTTACTATTAAAGGAGGAGCTGAAAATTGAACCGAAGTCTAAAACTTCAAAATGTGTTGAGACTACATCATCTGCTGAGAATTTTTCTAAATTATATCTACCTGTAGTCTCTAATTCATCCTGGAATAATAACATGGCAACTTTTTCTGTCACAAGTGAATCATATATACTTTGGATACCTCAGGCGATGCAACAATAATTTTTGATATGGTCTATAGATTTCTTTAAAATTTCATGCTTCATGGCATCTAAGCTTTTTGCAAAAAGGGCTTTTGGATGATCTTTTTGAGAAATCTACTGAGAAATTTATCAAGATATTAGCCAGAAGAGGAACCTTGCGGCATGACTCAGTAGCTTTTCTGTTGCTTTCATAGGACTATGGTAGTTTATTTTATGCCGTTCTAGGATAGTTGGCTTTATGCCGTTAGGATAATTTTCTTTCTAGTTGCTCTAGGATAGTTTACTTTCTATTGGTTTCACTCTTGTGCTGACCCTCCTCGCTGAGATCTCTTTAGAAAAAAGCTATACAACTCCCTCATCAAGTACTATCTTTCCATCACTTCTCCTTTACCTTTTGTTGTCTCATGTGCATTACATGCTTATATCTTTTACATTGAGGACAATATAGATTTTAGGTTGGGGATGGGATATTAGGTTACCTAATAAGTGTTTTCTCAATCTTGAGCAAAAATTGTGCAAATTTTTTGAATTTTTTTCTAAAAATTTTGTGAATTCGAGTGATTTTGAAGGCCATCCTTGATTTAGAAGTATAAGATACATAATGTTGGTGGTTTACGACTATTGGATTCAGCTACCTGTTAGATTTCACAATTAAGTTCAAATTATTAATTCATGATTAGAAGTTTTAAACATTGATTGAATCATGATTTCACATATCACATCTAGCTTACACATTAAGATTTTAATTTGATATTGAATTGTTAACTTGGTGATCGTTAAGCATGGGAGGAAACAACTTGGGGAATTTGTCCATCATGTTCAATAAGAAGATTTGAAAAAAAAGAGTGTAAATACCTAGCCAAAAAACGGTTGTTGTCAAAAAGGGCTACCTATTGAAGATCATTGAAAGATTGAACATAGCGTGAAAGCCATCGATGGAAAAATCAAAAGCTGGAAGAATGAAAAGATGAACTATAAGGCAAGTTTTGGTTTAGGTTATGGTTATCCTGAATGCTCTTTTGATTATCAGTGTTATCATAAAAATAAAGAAATGATGAGCCTTTGATTGTTATAAGTTTAGGTTTCACTATACACCCATGGAACTCAATGTTTAGAATTGTTCTAATCAATAGATTAATACTTTGAACTTGGCCATGAAGTTTACTGTGCGCTTGAGTCTAGGAGAAAGTAATGCCCAATATTGAGGTATCTTAAAATTCTAACACCTAGATTGTTTTTCAAAAATCACTCGAGTTTATAGAAATTGTCCCGTAATTCTTAAAATATTTTTCACATACTTTGCTCGGGACTAGCAAAATGCTGGTTGGGGATTGTGTTGAGGGTCATATATTGCATATTAGACCCTAGTTATTACTTGATTTTACATACACGATAATGTTTAATGCCCTATTTTAATCATGTTTTTGTTGAAAGGTAAATTTAAAAGCTTGGACTAAAAAGGGTGCTAAAAGCATTGATTTAATGCTCAGAAATCACCAAGGTAAGGGACGAATCCTAGGAGACTAAAAACGAAGAAATTACAGGCAAAAGATCTGAGAAAATCAAGTGATTAAAGTTAAAGGGGCCTGAAAGTCATCTTAAATGCAAGATCATAGGGTTCCCACCATCTGTTTGGCTCAAAACTTTATATCTGGCCTAAGGACTATAAATTAACCATGCACGTCAAAATTCACCCATTGGATCCTTGGCACCTTAGTTTCCTACCTTTGAATTTCACAAGTTTTAGTCTAATATTTCATCATTATTTCTCTTAAAATTTCCTAATTTAGGTTACATCTTCCTCTAGTTCTAGTTCTAGTTACTTTCAGATTACGTACAGGGTTCAGTCCCTATGGATTCGACCTTAGTCTAACCGAGATTATTACTACATCTAAACCCTATACTTGGGGTGTGAACAGTAGACTTAGATATCCTGAAGCATGTATGTCTAGAGAAATTTATACACCTCAACAAAGTATCTTCTTTTGTTTCTCTAAGGTATCCATATTTTATAGAATTCACTTGTGACAGAAAAATTTTCAATGTCAGTTTACCATGGTGAATTAGAGACTACAATTAATTGAAATTTAGAAAAAATTTTCTTTTATTGGTGTAGTCTCTACAAATTCCAAAATTTCAGTCTTTAGCTTTAATTCCAGCTCCTTCACCTTTGATGGTAAACATTCTGGGCCAGTGGAAGCATGTACTTTAGAACAAATTTCTCCTTAGGGAATGTCAGGTATTAGGGTAAAGTCTTACAAGGCATTCACCATTTCTTTAATAATGTTATCATTAGAATCCTCAAAGTGTGCCAAGTAAACTTCTAAAGAGTCTGAATATTTTGTTAAAAGGTGTAATGACTTGAAAAATTTTGTGCCAAGACCCGAGTACTACCTCTATTTTCCTTAAAAACTAATTGTGGGTTAATTAGCGTTAAACTCGATTGCTTGTGAAATTAGCATCAATCACTTTAAATTTGATCTGCATGACTCAAAACCTGTAGAATAGTTAGCTTTATGTTACTCTGAAATCTGGGATTCAACGCTAAATCCAGTTGCTCTCGAGAATTTTTAAAAGCTTTGGATCGGACTTGGACCGCGCGTCGAAAGTCCGATAGCGATGATCTTAGACAGTATTGGTCACCATGTTGGACTTGACCATCACCTCAAAAATCAAGTCCAGATGATGTCTTGGGTTGATTTGATTGAGTCCGGAGTGAAGAGTGTGAGAACGGTGAGAAATTAAATGTGATTTTATGAAATCTGAGTCGTGTCGTTTGCGCGATAATTTTAAGCAATCTGACCGTTGGATTCTGACCCAATTTCACTCTCGGATCAGGGAAGATGGCCCAGGCATGTCTTAATGCTTGTGGACCTGATCGAGTTTCGGTGATCGTTAAATTGAGTGTGGTCTGCCATGGCTGATCTATAAAGCTGATCAGTACAAAAACTCAGTCTAACCTAGATCCATGGTCAATGAGCTTAAGTCCGACCGCACGTGGAAAAAAGACCACCGGAAGTGCTTCGTTGGATCGAGAGAGGCCTGATTTGGTTATAACCTAAGTATACCTTGGCCCTGGGGTTATTTTCATCAATGTTAGGCCTATATAAAGACCTTAAAACCCTCACTCTCTTTTCCATACGAATTTCCTAACCCTAGCTAAGAAAGACAAAGGAAAAGAGAGAGAAAGTGAGAGAGAAGTTGGTGAATCATCTTCATATTCTTTCCTATTACTCTATATCCTTTAACCATCACTTTTGAATCGTTTTTCCGGCGATTCTAAGTTCCTTCTTGGGTAAGTTAACCTAATTCTAATCTGTTTTAGAGCTTAGAATAGTTTGTGTTGTTGTAGCTCATTTCTATTCTTGTCTTAGGTTATCTTGTCGCCGTTGACGAAGACATATCGTCTGAATTAGTTCGGTGTGCTATTTCTGGTTTAAGGTGCGGACTTTAATCGTATAGGTTATGGTTTTCAAGGCTTTAAATGTCAGTTAATGGTTTATTCTTGTTGTGGGTGCAATTTCACATGCCAAATGTTATGTTTATATTGTATTCCTGATATATATGCCTTGTGTAGAGATTTGTGTATTCTATGTATATGTAGGAAGTACCGTATGCGTATAAAACTTGAATACATACTTGCCATGATTATTTGTCATGTATTTGTGCTAGAGGTATGTGTGTCAACTCCTTGGCAAAAGGAATTGTCCAAATGCGTGTTTTTCAACATGCGTCATGTATGTTGAACTATGTATTCTAAGTGTTTGTAGAAATGTCTGAATGGTCTAAAGTGTAGCATACTATCCTATTTGCGGGCGTTGAGGAGTGATTCTCAACTCTCTTATTGATGTGTATGATTTCCTATATGCAAGTCACATTCTTTGTTGTTTAACTTCAAGCATTACTTATGTGTAAATCCATGTTGAGTTGATATTCTGCAAATGCTCACATACTACATGGTTTGAATTATTGTTCCATTACTGTTCTAAATTCTATATGAATATCTGTTGTAGTGGAATGTGTTTGGGACTATGAAATAGTCTAAAAAATCGGTAATCAGCCTTGAGTTCGTGGCTGAGGTTGCTTTCATCACGAAGGACGTGATTTGACGAACTTGAGTCGTATTAGAGTTGTCGGCAGTGGTTTGGCCACACGGAGTGTTTGCGCACTCTATGTCGTTCAACCCAACGTGCACTCGTTCTAGTCGAGTTCGTCAAGTAACCCGATTGTCCGATGTATGTTCACCATGTATGGACACTATTGCTTGAATCTAAGCTACCAAACTTACCAGTGCAAATCCTGTTAACCATTGTACCTGGATCCGCTAAGACTCATGAGCCGGACATGGTGGTATGGGACACCGTGGTCGAGCTGTCGGCCTACGCTGGGGTGACGAGCCTCCCCGTAGTGACCAGTAAGCAATTAAACTCGTGAGCCGATTATGGTGGTATGGGACATTATATTCGTGCTGGCCTACATTGATTGGTGACGAGCCCTTGCAGCGACCTAAAACCATATGATCGTATGAGATGTCTAGGACTGACGACTCTAGAATGGATCACTGTTTGGACATTGATATGAGGAAGGTACCTTAGCTTCCCAATCCTACTGTATGAAATTGACTAATAACAACTGGTAATCATGTTCATGCACCGCATTTGCATGTGCCTGGAAGAGGTGGAGCACTTAAGGTGATGTCATGCGTAACATAAGATGAAGATGCTGAGGGTGTACCGGCGAGGGCATACATCATTCTATATACATCCTTGCACTAACAAGAGTAATTAGGACTTGTTTGATTGTTCTGCTTTATCATTACTGCTTGATTGAATTGATAACATGTTAACCTTTGCTTTATTGTTCCACTGAGTTGATCACTCACTCCCACGTTCTGGGACGGTGCTTAAACACCAACCAGACTCTGTCTTAGATGCAGATATTGATGCGACCCCTGAGGCAGAGCAGGAGTTCGAGGATGATGAGGCTGCATTTTCTTTCATGCAGTTTTCAGGCGGGTTCTTGTGAGCCTTGTTCTAATGCTTGGGATTCTGAGATTTCTTTTTGGGAATAGATGAATGTCATTTGATACTTGTAATTTTGATTGTAACACTTGTAAGTATGACCTGGTATGTATATGTATTTCAGGGATTTGCACATGTACACATATATTTCTTTAAGTCTTCCGCTTGCGTTCTTTCACTTATCCCTGAATTATGTTTGCAGTTGGCTTAATCTATTCCATGTTTTATGTACTCATATAGACAACATGCATCCATAATTAAATATGTTGCATAAGTGATGTTTTGGAACTCGGGAGTTGAGTTATGCTCTACCCCGAATTTCAGGGCGTTACAAAAGGTAATCATCTTCTACAATGGAATCGAATATGTCATGTTCGTGGATTATATCAATATCATATATTTGAAAATTCCTAGGGACTTATTTTCCATAATGGAATCAAACATGTCATGTTCGTGAATTGTATCAATATCACTATGTTTGAAAATCCAATGTCTCCTAATCATTAACTAGTGCTTCAGATGAGATCGACCATTAGGGAAACTAAACATAGGCTCTTAAATATACTTCGGCTCCTCATTTTCAAATTCAGTATGCTTAACAAGTAAGCCAAGATCTCTCTCCTCGCATTGTATTGTTGGATTATGCTGAGGTTGGGCTAGAAAAATCCCTTCCTCATCAATGAGGCATGACTGAATTCTTTGTATGGAGGATGCAAAAATCTCAAATGATATTCTAATGCCTTGGAATGTTTGCATGGCATTTTAGTTGAATTGCTCTTGATCAATCCACCTTCAATTTGGATCCTCTTAGGTCTTATTCGGTGGGGTCTCATAAGTAGGAGGCCCAAGGGAATACTTGTTAGAATGTATGGTTAGTTTACTTCTCCAATTTAAATTCTGATGGTTCCTCTAATCAAGATCATATATGTCACATGTCGTTATACTCAAAGGTTGTTGATAAGTGTTCTCACCAATATAATAATCACGCATTCCCTTCTTAACCAATGGAACATCATATATTTCATTTTCATTATAATCCGGTCGATTCTCAATTGAAGTTCCAATTAATTTATGAGACATGGACGTTTCCTAACATAGTGATCTGACAACCCTTCAACTAATATCTCATCTCTTAGAAGTTTATTAGAGTATTCTTGTGTCCACTCTAGAATGAACATGATAAAATTCTAATTATATACCTAATCTTAAAATAGAAAAATCAAATTCTTACAAACAATTAAGAGAAACTAATTAAGAAAAGAGTAAGTAAGGAGGTTATCATATGAGAAGAACTAGAACTAAAAGATTCTGTAAAACAGAAATAAGCAATCGGTGTTAGTAATGTCAAAAAATCTGAAATAGAACAAACCCTAAAAAATTATAAAATTAGAAACCCACGAAAAACCCTAGGTTAGAAAAATCCAAAAAATAGAAAATCTAACATAAAATAGAAAACCTAGAAAACCTAAACCTAATTGTGTTCAACGCCATTCCCCAGTAACGGTGCTAAAAACTTTATCGAACTTAAGGGTTGACAACCCGAAGTACAGGGCTGTGATGCAGAAATAATTCTGTGAGACCGAGGTCGAATCCTCAGGGAATGGTGAACACGACTTACAACTAATCTAAAGCTAATGGTTGGTCCAGGTTTTTAATCCAGCGAAGTAGAAAAGGATTAAACAAAATAATAAAAGACTATAGATCTAGAAATCCACTCATCTTAATCACAATATCACTGTCACGCCCCAGACTCAGTAATCGGACTTACAAGGAACCCGATGGTCGGTTCTAGCCGCAACAGCCTCCGTGTACCCCATTCTTAGCTCCTGAGACAGGTTCTGATTCTAGGATCCTACAAGGAGGATTTTCATAAGAGTATAATCATTTTTTATGCGAGCATACCCAAGATCACAGTAAGTACATATGAAAATAACAAAGGATACACATCGCAAAATCCACTAAGAATTTGAACTTTTACAAGTTTTCATCAGGTTCAAAAGAAAACACATAAGGTAATAGGAAAAGAGAGAGAAACCAGTAACATTGGGGTCCTCAAGCTCGACTTTACTCCATGCTCTGCTGCTACGATGCCTGCCTAGAGTCTCCTGCACGCATCAATCGTGCATAAGCTTATAGAAGCTTAGAGGGTAGTGTAAGTGTGTGATAATGGTGCACAGAAGAATAGTAGGAGGTACAAGGAGAGAAATATGCTCAATGAGAATATCACTAGCCTTACCAAGGCTTATCATGAATACCATATAATGGGTATTGGGCGCCATACCAAGGCAATGCATGAAAGGCTTATACGGCCAATGCTAATGTGATGCAAGTAATGCCGGTACTCAAATCCAAACCACATGTCAAGTACGTTTCCAATCATAAGGTAATCATCGGGGTCCATTACACTGCTAAATGACTACCGCTTTATAGACCTGCACAGTCAAACGAGTGTAAGAGACCTCACTACCTGCCCATGGACAGCCAATCACCAACAAGGCCTGAAGGTAGCGGACCCATTTCACGAACTGGTTAGACTTAGCTTAATAATTGCCTCCCTCACAGGCGGATAAGGCTACATCCCTGTCCAACCGACTACACGACAATGAGAGTCACGGTCTAACGGTATAAGGCCCTCGTGCGCTTATAGTTTTCACTCAGTCATGGCGTTGGGGCATTCTCTGGGTACCATGGAATTTTTAGAAATTTCACCCATGGCAATCCTATGCACCCGGTATGCTCAAGTAATATTTCTGATGTCCACACATACGACCACCCATGAATGTTCATGTGGAGGCAAGGCCTTGGTGAAGCAAGGGCGGTATCACCATGAAATGTGATGCCAATGCATGAGTCACACATACAAATCATGCACTAGCTGCAGGCACACAATGTGCACGAGGGGAGAAACTCCATCCCTCAATGAGCACCACACAATGCAATTAATTCATACAGATGATGCATATGGGTCACAAAAATGTAAGTATACTACCTGTGGAATATGGAATCCTCCATCCTAAGGAGGGTCAAGGTCTAGGCACATGGACAGGTATTCTAAGAAGAAGAGAAGTCCTCTAGTGGGGCCCCAGTTATTTGGGATGGCTCACAAGCTAAGAGAAAGCCATGGCCCTAAAGAGGGATGGTCCTTACTAACCTAAGGTGGGCCTTTAACCACCTATAAAGGCCTCTATGGGCCTACCTTAGGACCACCAAGGAGGACATCCAACCTCAACTGGGTCCCAAAAAGGTAGCCCACTTTGCAAATGATAAGAGATCTAAGGTTTAAGCAATATATAGTCTAATGGGCCATACCCCAAGCCTAAATCATAGGCATGAAGTGGGCCCTCAAATGAGGTTTGGGCCCAACCATAAGGATCATGGGTTCACTCATTGTGGTGGGCTTAATGGGAAGCCCATTATCCTAACATATGGGAAATCCTTATATTTAACACAAGTAAGTTGGGCCTCGCATCTCGTCCTAAGTATGGATTTATTATAGTGGGCAAGCAAGGGCCCAACTACTTGAGTATTTGGCCCAGAAGACCCATCACAATGGCCTGGTAAATATAGGACCCAAGGGTCCAATGGGCCTATCAAAAGTTCCAGCCCAACCAAGGCTATAAGGCCCATTAACTAGAAGACTAGCCTGAGAAGAATCCAATTGGAATGTGCCCTTAATCATGCACTAATTAAGCCCAAAAATAAAATTAAAATGGCAAGATAACTGACTCAAATCCTCCTCAAATCTAATGGGCCATACTTCCCCAAAACAGACATTTATGGGGCGGCAACATTGGGCCCATTGCTGAATTTCCAGCCCACCCGCTTTCTGGGTTTGTTGGAGTCCAGCAAATAAATTAATTTATAGTATTTATTTTCTGATGACCCACACACATCACTGCAGGCCTCACCAGATGAGAGGGGAATGCACAACACACACTAGGAGTGGGCCATGCTGCTGGAATACAGGCCTAGCAACAGCCCAAGGTAGGGGCGTCCTATGGTGGGTAGTCCTACGGGCCTAGGTATTTGGCCCAAAACTGATCCAAATTTGCAGGCCGCACCAAGGTTAGCTTGAATGTCCGTTGGATCTAAAATTTTGTAGAGTGACACTTACATGGGTGGGTCACACTCTTAAAAAATTTTAAAAATTTTTAAATATTCCTAAGTATTTTAATTAATTTAAATAAATAGTCTATCCAGAAAATCAGACTGACCTGGATGTCCCAACGTGGTGGGCCAGTCCGGCCCTTGCCACGATGTACACAGGGGTCCATTGGCCCCAAAAATTGGTAGGTGGGTCTCACCATGGGTGTAACACATCTTTGTAAAATTTCAAAATTTTAGGATACTCAAAAGTATTTTAATTAATTTGAAGAACACAATCTGTTTAGGGTAAAATATTGCTGGAATATAATTGTCCCGAATTTGGGCCATCCAATGGGTGGGTTTTGGGCCTCCAAATCTCTGAAATTTGGACCCAAGGTCCCTCATCAAGCCTAAAATAATGTGGGACCCATAAATATGGTTCACCTTCTTAGAAATTATTTTTAAAATTTTATTTTTTGTGGGACTATGTTGCTGGACTGCACGATAGAAAATTCTGGCGGTGTAGTATGTTGGCCCACCCTTTTGGATGTCCAAATGGGATCCCTTGGCCCTGAAATTGTGTAAGTAGGTCCTACCATGGGTGGAAAACCTCCATACAAAAATTTAGAATTTTTGGGACAGTAAAAATATTTTATTTAACTCCTGGAATTTATAGACAGTAGGGTTGTGAATAAAATTCTGCTGCTACAAAAAAAATTGTTGCTAGTCCCATCTTACACACCCAATGGGGTGGGCCCAGGCCTACCAAATCAAAGGGGAAATGGGTGGATTTCATGATCCATATATGGACAACAAATGGGGCCCACTAGAGTGGCCCACTATCCCCAAAACTAAGATGATACATGAATATTTTCTGCATGCAAGACTGCTGGACAGTCTAGAAAATTTGGCTGTCTAGCGCTTTGGGCCCACTCCATGGAGCTCAAATCAAGGGTGAATGGTGTGGGCTCCATCCTACATCAAGGTGGGGTCCATATCTCAGAGAATATCAAAAAATATATGAAAGAATGGCATTGTGAACAGGCCTTATAACAACATACAAAACCATACAACAATGGGCTTGAAATCTGGACAACAACATGTTGCTGTCCATTTCCAGCCCATTCTAAAATAAATGGAGGGATTAAAGCTTAGATTGGGGTCCACCTAGATGGGTCATGTATACTCCAGACCCAATCCCCTTACAAAATCAACTAAGAAATCAGGCCGTAGTGGCCATCCAACCCATGTAAACCGGATAGGCTTGGACGTCTAGCAGGTGGGCCTGGACGTCCCAAAAATCTGGACGGTCTGGAATTTATGAACACATTAGGTGGGCCACATACATCAGGGACAAATGAGAGAGAGAGAGAGAGAGAGAGAGAGAGAGAGAGAGAGAGAGAGAGAGAGTCATGGCCATAGGGAGGACTCCGCCATAATGAGTCCTCCACAACAATCACAACCACATTTACATGATCATGGGTCCCATGCAAGCATGGGTCTTTACAAAAATCAGAAATCTAAGGTGGGGATACCATCCCCACCATGGATCTAAGGTCTAGGTGACTGACAAACCTATAAATCAAAGGGAAATCTCATGATGGGGTCCGTGGAGAATGGCCCCATCATGGCAATCATGCATGCATAAAGTTGGTTGTTGGCCACACTCATAGAGTTATGTAGGACCTCCACCATTGATTGGTGGGTCCTACACACTCCCAATCAAATGAAAAAAGTTCATGCAAGAATAAAGGAAATAGACTAATCCTATGGATCACCCACCTCAAAACTTCTTCTCCTTTCTCCTACACTTGGGTTCTGTAGCTCCAATGGTGAAGTTTTAATGGTTGGTATGGGTTTTTGAGGGTTAAATTGGGAGAGATCTAGCTTGGAAGGGGTTGAAGGTTTTTTTTTTTTTTTTTTTTTTTTTTGCAAATGGAGAGAGGAAATGAGAGAATGAGAGGGAGAGAGAGAGAGGAGGAGGGAGGGTGTATACCAATGCCATGATTGCTCTCTTTGCTAGGGAAGAGCAAAAGCAAGGCCATGATGGCCATGTAAGAGACTCGGGAAGAAAAACAATAATGACTCCTTAGTTAGAGGAGGAAATGATGAATTTTTCTAAGAAATCTCATAATGGCTTGCTAGACCCTAGGAAGCTAGTAGCTTTATGGGAGAAAGTGCTCATAGGTTGGGCCCCATTTTGAAAAACGTGCACATGGGTAAAGTGGGCCCCATATCATGATTAAGGGTCCAAAAATGGTGCGGGCCACGACTTTTGATGGACATGTCGGATTTATGCATGAGATGCGGTGTTAGAACTGCGGTGATGATGCAGTCGCAATGGCATAGGTCTTAGGTTAATTCGAGTCGGGTCTACGTGACCGAACTCAAGGATGACCGTAAACATTATCCGAGGGTTGTAGGTCGTCGAAATTCGTCCGGTAGGATCGCGGGACCAACATGGATGGAATGCATACTCACACACTCACATGCACACATGCGAACTCGGGTCGGGTCCCACAATCACATTCACTGATTCAATGTATAACTCAATTGGAATCGAAGTCCTATCATATCTAATTGGAAGATAATTCTATTAAACCAATCATCAATACTAATAAGATATGATTTCGATTGAACGATTCTTTCATGAAATAGTCGGATCTCAATCGTAGGGAATCAAAAGCATCAAAGGCATCCTTAGGTGATGATAGATCAATCAATTATACAGATTGAGTCCTTCTCTAATTCATGCTAAAAGATTGTTAAATTAAAGAATTCATTGTACCCGTAGTACACAACAAATCAATAAATAAATAACTCAAAGACTTCAAAGGTAAATTTAAATCTATTTCAATCTACTATTCATCATTAAAACCATTATTATTGAATCATATAAACTAAACACTGTAATAAACTATAAGCTTTATCCATTAATCTTAGCTAAGAGATTAGCCTAACATGGTTAACATCTTAGTATAAAAGAAACACATAAAAGATAAACTTGAACTAAATGATTGAAGAAGAAGGATGACTTCATGGTCTCTCTTCCAAAACCTAATTCATGTCTAGAAGAGCTTAAAACACCTCTTTAAATAGGAAAAGTTCAAACAAACTTGCAACCGACTTCAAATTTATGCACTTTTGTTGCGCTTTGGTTACACCGATGGTAGCTTTCAGTCGCACCAAACATCATTTTGGCTTCATCGAACATCACTTCGGTCACACTGAACTATTCTCTTGGTTGTAACAAAATTTTCTCATATTTTTTCTAAATTCTTTGTCTTCTTTAGGTTGCACTGAACCCTCCTTCGGTTGAACTGAACATGGGTTTGGTTGCACTAAAGTGTCGAACTGAATTACATCTAAAAATCAAAATTTCTTACTGAACTGTTTTGTGCACTTTTGGTTGGACAGAGTTAACCTCAGGTGGGATAGAACAATTTGTTATTTCCGTTAAGGCATTGCATGATTTTTCAGTCTTTTCTTCATCCTTTGTACTTTATTTTCTTTAATCTTTGACACTTAAAATCTTCAATAATGTCTTCCAAATCTCCAAATCTTCATCACCTTCTAGATTGATTTCTTTTTGAGCTTTAATTCCTCTTTTAAGCATGTATTCATTTTTAGCTTCCGAATTACCTTGCATATAAAAAGCATATGTTATTGGATTAAATTAACACTTTAATACATGGAAAGCTAATTTAATTGAGAAGATAAATATGGAATATTTAGTTATTATCAGGACATTATGATTTTGGTGGACCGTAACATCACAAACAATGTGGACCATTCTTCCACCATTAAATCTTCCTAATAATTGTCTATAGTTTATTATGGTGTTTATGTCTTATCCAAATAGGTCAATGGGCCATACTAACATAGAGAAGGTACAACCATCAGCTTGATCTGAAATGAGCCAGGTTTGTTTAATTTTAATATTTTAATATTTTTAAATATTTATGTATTGATATACATGTGTACATGCATACATGAATACACCCATCCATCCATCCATTCATACATACATTCATCCAAGACCAACCATGCATCCATTAATTTGTACAAAATTGACCATTGCTCTATGTATTGAAACCACTTAATCTTAACCATTGACTTTGTATTAAATTTGTCTAAGGTGTGACCGTTGATGTATGTTAGATTTATCTAATTTTAACCATTGAACGGTGTAAGCAAATTAGACTACTTATGACCATAGATCTAAGTGTTAAATTAGCCATATCATGACTGTTAGTTTACACGTTAAATTAACTTAATTGTGACCACTAATCCATATATCAAATCTATCCAATTATGACCATCAATCCATACCTTGAAATTGTCTAGACCTTGATGTTAAACTTGCCCAAAGAAGACCATTGGACTAACTGTTAAACCTATTCAACATTGATCATTGATCCGTCTACCAAGATAAAAAAAATAATAAAAATAAAAATAAAATAATAATAAAAAATAAAAAAAATCCAACTAGGACCACTAATCCATGTATGATCCTTGATTGTATCATTAATTTGGCCATTTTGGATCGTCAAAGTGCATTTTAAAATCTGTCCACCTTATAACGTTGATTTTTGCATGCAATACACCTAATTTGGGCCATTAACCCATGCATCAAATATATCCGACATCGACCATCAATTAACATCTTAAATCTGCCGTCTTATGGCCATCAGATTACCTCCTAATTAAACCTTTCCATATGAGACCATTGAAGTGTAGTTGAACTTATCCATTAGTAACCGTTGAATTGTACCTTAGTAATTAATCAACCTAACCATCAGTTGGGTGACCAGCACCGACCAAATCCATCGAGTAATTCTCGTGTATATAACCTCGAAAATTGGTTATTGATCATGCTAACTTGACCCTTGATTTTTACACATCAAATCTTAAACCGTCGAACTTCCAATCCATCTCTACAACTGTCCATTCAACCATCCATTAGGGCCAGTCCATCTACAAATCGAAATCTTCCATTCAATCCATCTTATAACTATCCACAACCTCATGACTTACCCATCCAATTAACCTTTTTAAACTGTCGATTAAAAATATTCCAATGACCAACCCTTCCATTAATTTGGACTCACTAGGCCAAAATCGTGGATTTACGATGCATTTTTACGATGGCTTGCTTGGTTTAACGATGGATTTAATCCGTCGCTAATGGAAAAACTCCATTGCCACTCCTTGAAAATCCGTAGTTTAAACGTCGTGGAATTTCGCGACGGACCAAAATCGGTCGCTAAAATCTGGTTTACGATGGATTTACGACGGATTTTGATCTGTCGTAAATTAGCGACGGACGAAATCCATCGCAAATATTGATTTTACAACGGAATATGATGTCGCAAATTCCAGCCCAAAATACCGGTTGGCGACGATTTTCAGTTGCTTTTGTGATGGATCTTGGTCCGTCGTAAAAGGTCTTTTGCCCTAAACAATAATTTTTTTTTTTTTTTTTTAGAATATGGTAGAAAAATATGTTTTTTTTTTGTAGTCTAATAATTGTTTTTAATAGAATTTTAGTGGTTTAATTGTACATATTTGTATATAAGATTATTTTTTAACAATTGATAGAATGCAAAAAAAGAATTATTTTGTTTTTATAACAAATGAGTGGAAATTATTATTATTATTTTTTTAAAATTTAAAACTAATATTTAAATGATTTGTAATATCACATGAAAAAGAATATTGAGAAGTTTAAAAAATTTAATAATGTTAGAGAAAAAAATGGGATTTTGAAAAAATAAAAATCGTGATTTAATAAAAATCTATTTTGTGGGAAAAAAAGAATATTAAATAAAGTTGATAAATTTGAAAAAAAAGCACATTTGATTTTGAGAAAAAAATAATATCCTAAAAAGAAAATTAAAAATATTTTAAAAAATGTGAAAATTTTCACGATGTTAAAAAATGAAAATATTTTAAAAAAGAAAATGGGAGTTTGTATTTTGAAAAATAAAATAAAATTGAGAAGTTCGATAAAAATTGACAAGTTCGAAAAAATGCTTTTAAAAAAAATGGAGAAGTTAGAAAGAATTGAAAATTTTAAAATTAAACAATATTAAAGAATCGATACTTTAACCAAAAAAAAAAAAACAAACATTTTGAAACAAAAAATAAATAAGTTGAAAAAATTTGTGAATTTAAAAAATAATTGAAAATGTTAAAAATTTGTAATTAAAAGAAAAAGTTATTTATAAAAACATTGAGATTTTGAAAAAAAATATCATTTTAAAAAAGAAAATTAAAAAGTTGAAAACAAAATGTTGCTTTTGAAGAAAAACATCAGCATTTTGGAATTTTTGAGAAAAAAATTTAAAATTTGAGAAATTTTTTGAGATTTTGAAAATAAACATTTAGAATTTGTATTTTATTTTTTTAAAATATTTTATAATAAAAATAATATTTTGTTAAAAGTTTTCAAAGAAAAATTAAGCATAAAAAATATACATTTTGTAAAAAATGTTATTTTTAAATGGAAATTGAAATTTATCTTTGAAAAAGAAAATGTAGTCTGATCGGGGTGAGTAACTAGTCAAATTGAGGGTATTGATCAATAAAAAGAGTGAATGGACCAAACATATAAAATAGGCCAAATATTCTGGTCAAAATTGTGACCCAACTTATTAACCTCGCCAGAACGTAAGAATTAATGTTAGTAAGTTTTGTGGGCCCCATCATGATGTGTGTCGAACATCAACATCGTGCATTTGATGTGTCCCCTTTAGGTTATTAGATATCTCAAAAATCATCCATATACATAACTTAGGTGGGCCATACCATTTAAAACCATGTGAAGACATCCTAAAAAATATAAAAGCACTTGGTGGGGCCCACATGAGTTTTGGATGCGGCTAAAACTTGGTTTGAAACTTGGTCTGACCCCTCATCTAAGTGGGACACACATGAAGTGGGTTGGATATGTGAATCACATTTAGGCAAGCCCAATACATGATTATGAATGTTTTAAGGAAACCCCTCTCTACTCCATTTAGGTGAGTTACTAATTACCCTTAGCATATTGAATAAACTCTGTGGGGTCTACCATTATTTATTTATTTTTATCTACTCCGTTCATCCATGTTAACAGATAATTCGAAGTCTAAAGAACAAAAAGGAAGCATATCCAAAGCTCAAGTGGACCACACCACGGGAAATAGTGTGATTGAACCTCTACCATTGAAAAATTCTTGGAGGACATAGACGTTTTGGATCAAGCCGATGTTTGTGTTTTCTCTTTATTCACATCGTTTTAATATTATGAACAGGTTGGATGGCAAATAAACATTACTGTGGGCCCAAGGAAGGTATCAACGGTGGAAATCATTATTCCACACTGTTTCGTGTGGCATATATGGTCCACTTGAGCTTTGGATTTACCAAAAATTTGGGATCGACCCACACCGTTCATCCATTTTTCGAGATCATTTTAGAGAATTATCCAAAAAATGAATCATATTTAAAGATCAAATGAACCACACCACAAATACCAGTAGAGATGGGGAACATATTAGCTAGTACTCCCCCTACCACTAGCCTAGCCCTACCATGATGTATGTATTTCATCCATTTTTATAGATCATTTTAGGGCTTGATCCAAAAAAAATGATAGGGATAAAAATCTAAGGAGGACCACATCATAGGAAAACAATACTGATTGGATATCCACCATTAAAATCCTCCTAAGGCCCACTGTACTGTTTATTTGACATCCAAACTGTTGATTAGATCATACAGGCCATGATGAAGGTAAAAAACAAAGATCATCTTGATCCAAAACTTTTATGGCCCCCAAAAGGTTTTTAATGGTTGACGCTCATTTGACACTGTTTCCTGTAACGTGGTACACTCGATATTGGGATATACCTCATTTTTAGTATCATAGCATAAAATGATCTGGAAAAATAGATGGACAGCATGGATGGAACACATAGATCATGGTGGGGCCCATAGAGCACTGACCACCAGCCAAGCTAATTCGTTACTGCCTCTCTTTTTTTCATTCCCCCCTCTTACGAAAAAAAACCTAGCTCTCCCTCCCTTTTTTTCATTTTCCCCTCTCAAAAAAAAACCTAGCCCAACCCCTTCTCATCTCCTCCTCCTCTCTCTCTCTCTCTCTCTCTCTCTCTCTCTCTCTCGTACAAGGAGATCAATGATGACAAAGAGGCCCTCTCGAGAGATTGTCGACCTACGATCGTGTCTCTAGAGGGATCTTCTGCAGTGCCAGTGGAGATTCCTCCAAAGCTGATATCGTCGGCCACAAGCCTCACAAGCAGAAAATACTTCTCAACCCTCTCCCCAACACGACCAGCAGGGATGAGGGCTGACTCCTTCATCAGATCTAGATCGTTGGTTAGAGGGCCGCATTGTAGATGCTTATCCACCCAACAGTTTCTCTTTTCATTTATTTTCCTTTTTCTTTTTTTTTTCTTTGGGACCATCTTATCTTTTCAGTTTGTGGTTTACAAATAGACAGTTGGAAGATATACTATGAGGTCCACAATTTCACATTCAGTTGAAAAAATTGCTGAATGCTAGTGGATAGATACCAATAGTCTGTATAACTGAATCATGGGACCTACTTATACAAGCTGACAACCTGACGTAGAGTGATATCCTGGCCAAAATCATGGGTTGGGGATCCTATAATTTTAAGATAGAAAATGAAAAAAGTAAAAAAGTTTCTACTGTCCCTGTTGTAGTTCACTTGTGCAGGATTATGTACATGGGATGTGTACTGGATGTTTGAGGAAATGAGATTTGAGGCTTTTGAATTGTGATGCGTACCAGATGTTCAATGAAATGCCAAAGGGAGATATGCATACCAAATGTTTGACATAATAACTAATAGAAACTTGGTTTTTTCTTGTTGTTTGTGCTCCATGTGATTCCAACTCCATACCAAAGAAACAACAATTAGCATGTTCTTTTTTAGCAGTATTGGACATTTTAATTGCGACCTTGCTTTGCATCCTCTAATGCTTTTATTTACTGTTTAGTGCAGGGATATGTGTGCTCAATGTGGCAAAGTAGGCATCTTCAAGAATGATGGGAAAAACAGATGTAGGCTAATGCAGGGGGTTCTGACATAGTTGACGTAAGCTGAATCAGGAGGTTCTGGCATAGGATGAGAATTGGATGGTAGGAAATTCGCTTATATATTTTTTTCTTCTTAAAAATCTGTGTGAATTTTCTGTTCATGGGATTTTTTCTACTTGAAAGAGAGGGAGTTTGGAATTTAAGTTGCCAGAAGTGCCCTTATGAAGGGTTTAATGCCTTTTTTAGTAACTGTTTAATGCCCATCTCACTTAAATGATATTGAATAAAGAAAATCAGAGCTACTTTCTCAAGCATTCCACAAGGACCTATCGTGCATATTGGAGCCACTGTGCAGTATTTTGCTCCTAGTGGGATTAAGTAGAGTTTCTTTCATCGTGGCAGCTTAAGGCCTATAGCTTACACACCATGGACCAGTAGAAACATTGCTTTTGAAATTAAAATTTGTGTTATCTTGTTGAGATGACCAATGTTAGCCTGTTAAGGCTTGGAACTTTTGAGTTGGGCTATTGATACTCTATATCCCTACTCCTAACACAAAGACATATGAGTGGGGTATAAGGTTGCTGATTGGGTACTTTGGCTTGCAATTGGCAGATGGTAAATGGCTTTTTTTAGGCAAGAAAAACCATCCTGGCTCATGACCAGGGGGCTACACATGCAACTGCACTTGGTGTAAGTGGCTACAGGTTCTGCTTGATAACCATGTTACGTCCATTTTTTTTTTAAATGTTTTCTTGAGCACAAAATTCAAAGGTATGTTTTATTGTGATGTCTACACTGCTTGATCTAGACTTCTCAGTGGAAGCTTTGATTATGATAATGCCCTTTTTACAGCTCATTCCTCTTGGGTCTGGATCTGATTTTTTTAGAACATTTGGATGGTGGGTTGTTGCAATTCTCATATAGCTCTGCTTGGTATCGGCTCTAAGCAGTTGGCTGTTTTACCTTGATTTATTGAATGATGGCATCCTGTTTGGTTTTGTTTTATCAGGAAAAATGATCCCCACGAAGCCATTGAACGCGTTGTTAGAGGTTCCTTCGCGTCACTGTTTTCTTTATAATTCATTTATGGTTGTACAATTTCCTAGAACTCATGTTTTTATTAACGGTATAACATTGGGGGTGAATTTGGATGTACTGCCAAATTGAGTTTGGCAGTATTTACAAGCAAACAACTTAGGCTTGGTATTTTGGGTCATGCAGAAACTGGCTAGACTTTCATGGGGCTTCTATTTTCCTACTTTTTTGCTCTCAATTAAAAGCAAGATACATAAGGGAAAGTCCCAAACATATCTTAGAGATGCATGCTCGAGGAAAAAGGGTTGTAGGAAATTCATTGAAGTTATGGTGGCTAGGCACCCCACAATTTCTGCATGCTCATTTCAGTTATGCCCAAAAGATGTGGGCTACATTTCTAGGCAAATTCAACATCAAATGGGTTTCTCAGGTGGACCACACCATGAGAAACAGTGATGATGGAGAAATTTGTTATGGACCATACCATAAGAAATTTCTTAGATACATAATGTCAACATGTTGTGTTTGATGGAGAAATTTTTTACACGTTTTTGGTCTGATCAAGAGCATATGATCCACTTAGAGTAGTTAACTTATTTTAACTAGATTGGGACTTTGATGTGATCAACTGTTTTAGCTTTTCCTTTTTTTTATTATTTATTTTCATCTCATATCTTGGACTTGAATTTTGTATAGGAGAGTGGATTGCTGGATCGGCAAGAGGAAATTTCACTCCACATGTTGTAACTATAGCCGCAGGGGAGGTAAATAGATTAAAAGAATGCATGTTGAAGTTATTGTACTTTTGCTCATCTTATATTTGATGTTCATCATTTCTTTCATTGTTGCTCAGTTATTAAACAATGGTAAATGAGCTTTGATATTTAGATATTAGCATTTATTTGTTCCTTCATGTAGGTTGTGGCAACGAAGATACTGTCGTTCTCCAGAAAGGTCCTCATGCCATTTGCATCCTCTCTGCAAATGGAGCTATTTCCAATGTGACTCTATGCTAGCCTGGTTCTTCTGGTGGTACTCTTGACATATGACGTAGAAGAAACTATAATTGATTGCCCTTTTTGAGTTTCTATTGAAATTTCTCATAGATGTAAAAGCAACATGCATATGATGTGGTATTTACATCTTCGTGGTTTTCATAGCCATGTCAATAGGATTTGGTTTTCCTAGTTCATGTATTTTGGTTGTGTTCATTCACAGGTACATGTGGTGCTTCAAGTCATGACATTCTGAGATACTCGTTTTGCATCCTTTCCTAATCATGCTATGTTTTAATTGCGTTTAAAGTTTTGTCATGCTAGCTTCTGCTATATGCCAACGTCTTGCAAAATCTATAGAGGCTATGCTATTTTATTTAGCATTTCATGTGAAGCTTCTCCATATGTTTCTGTTCATTTTTCTTGTAACTAATTGCTTAATCTAGTTGCAATGTAGTTTTATTTTTTGTTTCGCCAAATTCCTGAACACCCACTACTGCAAGGTGACATGGTTCATAGCTGTATGTTACTATTATCAAAGAGACATTTACCATCTAGAAGGTGAATTTACAAATTTACAAAATTGCTGAAGTTCTGCAATATGACATGCTTCATAGCTCTATATTACCAAGATCAAAGAGACATTTACCATCTAGAAGGTGAATTTACAAATTTACAAAGTTGCTGAAATTCTGATGTCATGATAGATTACCTCAATATGATCTGTTCACCAAACCGATTAAAAAACAAAAAGAACGTTAATAATAATTAGTTCACTGATGTGTCAAAAAAATATTTGTCACCCAAGGGTTAGTTCTAGTGACCCTTCCAGATTTTTTGTAATACAGTATTAGAACATTGTGACATTTCTTTTTCAGATGGGGAAGAAATGCGCATCTATTATTTTGTAAGTATTTCATTTTGAGAAGGGAAAGAAATGTGTGTATATTTTAAAATAGATTAATTCTAGTCCACACCCTCTTTAGCTAAGCAAGATGTATGAGCAAAGTATTTGTGAAACTTGACTGAACTCATGTTAAAATGCCATCAGTATTTGTGAAACCTGTTTGAACTCATGTTAAAATGCCATCAACTTCTTTGGCCCAGTTTGCGCTCTACTTAGCTCAACAACTCATGGGTTGGGTCCTTGATCACCCTATATGGTGATTTAACTTGGTAACCATTTGAATAGGTGGAACTGTAGTAGCATGTTTCTAAGTGATGCATGTTACCACGTATTGCTGGAATAACAACACTATTGATTATGACCTTCTATTTGTTCCTTTTCCCCACAGTCAACTTCTAGTTTTTCTATTTTGGTAAGCTAATCCATGGTTTCATTGGATTGAGCCTAATGGTTATTTTTATGCGACATGATCCTCATTCAAACTGTAGAATAGGGTGTTTTCAGTGACTTCCCTATCTTGGTAGATAGATTTTTAAACTTAGGTAATTCGATATCCTTTTAAGCTTTAACTTGGGATGTAAGATTAATGGCATTTTATGTGAGGAATTATGGAATGTTGAGCCTCAGGAAATGTGGATTTTACTAAGGATTTCAATTCCTTATGTGTGGACCTGTTGTCTGGTGATTTAGGCCATTGAGATATTGAGGCTGCAGTGGATGGACCATGCTCCCAAAAATCTTCCACCTTTTAAGATAGTAAAAATCAGTTGATTACCTAGAGATGGACGGTTAAGAAAAAATATAGGACCAGTTTCAATGGAAAAGAAAGAGCTAAAGATTGGGTGGATAGGGTCTTCCAATCTTGAAAACTTTTTGGGAGACGGGGGATGAAAGAGCGGCCCATCATATCAATAGTTTGCATCGCCTGTGGGTCCCACACACATGGTATCTAAAGCTTGAGCAACTTTTTGATTTGATAACCCCACCTAAGAAACTTGGGGTGATTTTGGATGAAGTTTCTGTCTTTTTATCCTCTTCCAAGCTTTCCCTCTTATATATAGTATTTATTTCTTCTAAGAAATAACAGTGGAATTTGAGAGAACCTTGACTTTTTCAGCTACCCCACCATCCTTTAGAAAAAGCTTATCTGGTATGCATTGATTTCATTGATTTTTCTTCCTATTTGTCTTTATCCCATCCAAAATTTTCCTCTTATTCTTTTATCTTCTATTGATGTTATTTGCAGAATCAGAGTCTACTTCAAGGCTTGTGAGTCTGAATTTCAGTAACTTCTAGTCTCAAATGTCAGACATCTCAGACAGATAAGACTTCAGGTTTTTTAATCTTGATTTCCTCTGTTGTGCTTTGTCCCTAATTCTTGTTTAGGAATTGATATGTAGACCCACCATGATTGATTTGCTAGAATTGTATTTATGTAGGCCTTGGCACGCTTTCAGGAAGTCACCAACAGATATTACCAAGAAAAGAAATTTGTATGTCTTGATTCTCCCAACATCTTTCCATATACATTGTTTTATAAAGCAGAATTGTATTAGAAATTGTAGTCTTAATTGAGTATGGAGTCCTGATGTCACTTATAATCATTATTTGGTTCAGACCAAAAATTAAATAGAAATTCGAGTTGTTAATGGAAACGTGCATCTAGATAGTGCTTGCCTATAACATTGGACTTGCTTTTGTACAGACATTGTGCTGAATGTTTATCATCAATGCTGGCCATGGTTTTAGGCTGCTGTGGAGGACAGTGAAGTCTTTTATCGATATAAAAACCACTTCAAAGATTCATGTACTCTCAATGAGGCTTTTCTTCTATTTGTATTTAATTAATTAATGTTCCGTCTTCTAGAAATACCGTGACAATATGTCTAGCAGTAGTCTTTGACATGCTTCTCTAATTTGGAAGGGCAGGGTTCTCAGAGTTTGATGAATATGTTCCCATGGTAGACAAAGTTGTGGAATCAAGCTGCAAGAAAGAAGTGTCCCATTAAAAGCTCCCGTCTCCTAGAAGTATGCAAGTATATATTAGATTTCATTAGGGAGTTGCAGGCTTTTGCAAGTCAATGGTTATATGTTGTTATATGAGGTATCATATTTAGTGGATTCCATTTATGTGCATGTATTTTTCATATGAGGTATCATATAATGCTTAGGCAGGGGGTTGTTATTTTCAGTATGATTGAGCTTTTTAGTTTGATGAATAGAATTCTTATTAAACAATCATGTGAATAGGATTTATTTTGTGAATAGAATTCTTATTAAACAATCGTATGAATTATGTTTTGAATGACTATCAGGTGTAAGATTAAAAAAAAAATAAAAATAAAAAAAATGAATAAATAAATCTGACGATATATATATTTTTAATTTATAGAACAAGTTGAAAACCAACGACGGATTTGGGTCCGTCGCTCTCCTCGTATTAGCGACAGACCTTATTCGTCGCTAATATTTTTAATGATTGGTTTTTTTTCAAATTTTTGTGGCAAATTTTTTTATTTTTTGCAATGGATCTTATCCGTTGCTAGTATGCGACGGACCTTATCTGTCGTAGATTAAACAACGGATTTTATCCGTCGGGAAAAAAAAAGATCCAGTAAACAGCGATGGACCAAGCGACTGATGAAAACTGTCGTTTATTTGGTTTTATGACAGATTTGGTCCGTTGCAAATCAGTGATTTTGGCATAGTGACTCTCCACTCATTGATCCAATCGTCCACCCATCCATCATTTTTGTCAACACCATCCACAACACATCACATGTGTTTAGAGGTGTTAGGGTTCTAGTATAGGTAATGTTATGAGGAGTGTATTAAGAGGCCTAGGGACGTTTATGAATGTGATAGGGTGCATTAGATCATCTGTAGATTTTAGGGAGATGTTATGGTGACGACATTTAGAGGTTGTCCTTGCACTTCACATGTGTGCATGCGCACATTGTAAGAATTCTATAAGGTAAGCCTTATTGATCAACGGTATGGATTGCCTTAAGGGTTGGATAATGTGATCGGGTATACCAATGGGCCCCACTAAGTTGTGATAGATTCATAAATTCGTGTAAGGGCTGGAGTGCTACAACTGTGATACATAGTATTCTAGAGGAACTAGGATTGTCAAATTTGTGTGGAGCCATAGGGAGAGGAGTTTTAATGGGTTTCAAACTCCTCTGCCCTCTGCATTATAAAAAAGGGCTGGGTCCTCAATCCAACATCATTGACAAAAGTTACAGCCCCATCATGGCTTCTTTAAAGGTTGTAAGGAGAGGAAGACATCAATGATCCTATCTACAATAAGGACATCTCAATCAGGTACACCATGTATTCAGATTTCTTGATCTCCATATCTGATGCACAGCTCGGTCCTTGCTATTCCGCATTAAGAAAAAAGTAACAGTTGGTATCAGAGACATCTATGCATTAGGTGTGCAAGTCAATTTAGTAATTAGGGATTCCAAATTCTCAATTTTTGAAATCAAGAATTTGAATCCCTATTTACAGCAGTCAGTGATTTCGAATTCCCAAATCCAGGGGAGATTGGGGACTTCAAATTCCAATCCCCAATCCAGATATTAGGGTTTTTGAATTCCCAAATTAGGAACAATTGGGGATTTCAGATTCGAACCCAAATCCACCAATTAGGGATTTAAATCCCAAATCTTGAAATAGGGGATTTCAATACCCAGATCGACAATTAGGGATTTCAATTCCCAAATCAGATATCGGGATTCAATTTACAAATAACAGAGGTTGGGGATTTTAATTCTTGAAAATAGCAATTGGGATTTCGTTCTCATATCAACAATTAGGGTTTCCGAATTCCCAATCCAAATATTAGGGTCTTCCGATCCCTATATCTTGTAATTAAGGTTACAATACCCAAATGAGAATTAAAGGGGAGGGGATGAGGTGGATTGCACCTCAATTGTATTCCATTATTGCCTCTCCTTGCTCTTCTCCTTTTCGAGTCAGAATCCGGCAGGCACACCCACGACCATAGGCATCACTCCCTCTATGATGTGCAATCATCCATGAGCATAAGTTGGGGATTCTGGTATAAAAACCACAACCGTCATTGATTTCGGTGATCGAACACTGAAGTTTACGTTCATTGGCGTAGCAGACCTATCGTTGACGGTGGCGCTAGGGTTATGTGTGGCTGTTGGAGTCCGGAGCTAGATGATGAGATCGTCAGATCTCCAAAGGCTGTAGCAGAGATGGTGAAGAAGGCAATGGCAAGTGGTTAAGGTTTTTTAATTATTTTTTCTCTCTTCTCTGTCTCTCTAATCTCGTTTCGTATGAGGCTTAAGAGCCTATTTTAGGCATGGGCTGGCGATCGGGCCCCTTCACATATTCTAAGTTGTGGGCCCTGTTAGTTGGCCTATCGAGTGGGCCAAATCCAGCTCCACATCATGTGATGGGTGTAAATGCTATTGTGTAAACCTAGCACCCGTTGTATTGTCAAATTTTATTGTGACAAACCATTTAGTACTCGCATCATGCTTTGAGTTGAAGTGATCAGGTTCGTACACATTTTTAAGTTCTGTGGATCTTCATCGAACTAGACTACATCTTCAAGTTAAAGTGAAACGTGTTGAAGTTCATGTTTTCAAGATCAAATTCAAGAACTTAAGTTCAAGTTTGAAGTTTAACTACCGTACACTAAAGACTCAAGAACTTATGGATAACTCAAGATCAAGTTCAAGAGATCGAACTCAAGCTTCAAGTATCATAAGATATCAAGTTTCCGAAGCAAATGATGTTTCATTTGTTCCTACTCACAAAAAGGTTTGAATGACCCTAGATTGACCCTAGATAGTGCCATATTCATTGCATATTCTTTGTGGGTCATTTTATATGTTTATAGGTCTTTTTCTCGGCTATTGTTAGACCTTGTTCGACTAGTACAAGTACTGGCTCGACCAGTCTAAGAGTTTTCTCGACCAGTCTAAGGTTTGTTGCTAATTTTTAGAATTTTCTATTGGGCTCTCGACCAGTCCTGGAGACTTCTCGACCAGTCGAGTGAACAATGCTCGACTAGTCATGCAAGCTTGACTCAAAGTCCTGCAACATTTCTGGGTCTTACTCAACCAGTTGAGTGCAGCGCTCGACCAATCGAGCAGTCCACTCGACCAGTCAAGTAACAGTCTTATCTTATCGCGCCAGAAAATTTAAAATTTTCTTAGTCCTTTGACCAGTCGAATCAACCCTTAGACCGGTCGAGTGGACAATATTTTCACCTATAAATAGAACACAAATTTCAGAGTTTATTCATTCATTAAAAGTGAAATCAAGACACCACTCTGAGAGATAAGTTTGTGATATTTTTAAGTTATATTGTGCTCATTTAATATTCTTTTTAATTAGCTTTTGTTATTTGATTTTGAGATCGTTATTCTAATCTTATTTTAAGAAGGGATTTGAATTTTCCCCTTTCTTGAGATCAAAATCAAATCAAGCTAACTCAAGTTGTTTTAATTAAAAATCATTTAGAACTAGAACCTTTTCATCTGTGAGACTGGACATTGAACATCTTTGTCTACATCGGATCGGTTCTACCCGGCTTCTTCAAAGGAGAATTTCCTGATAAGTACATTTACATTTTATATATCTCTTTTTGGTTTTTGAGGTTGTGCCAGAAAAATCTATATTTGGTTTTATCTGAGGTGATCCAGAAAATCTCAGAGTGTAGGGTTTTTAGAATTGTGTAAGCCCAATCAAAGACACAATTGTGAAGGTTTTAAGGTGAACCTTTGAAAGCCGTTTTCATAGTGAACGTTAATATCCTGAGGGAGTGGATATTAGGAGTGGAGTAGTTGTGTGGTTGTTTTCTAACAGTTGGTGTACACACAAGCAAACCACTGTAATTTCTGGTGTTATGGTGGATGATTGAATGTGCCTATGTGTGTGAATGTTGTAATTTATTTTTAACACTTGTGGTGAATGGTGTAATTTATTTTATGCACTTGTGGGAATGCTGTAATAACTTAGTTTATTTTATTTGCTATTTCCTTTACTTCTTTATTGGTTTGGGTTTTTAATACTTACAAGCGTTCTAGTAAGGTTGTCCTGCCATAAGCCTTTGGTTTTCGGTGTTAGGTTGTCCATAAACCTCTCAATACTAGTACATTTGAGGTTGCTATTTACTTGTGCTTCTTTAAATTTCACATTTATTTTTTTAATTTGGCAAAGTCCTATTCACCCCCCCCCCCTCTAGGACGTATAGCTCGGCCTTTTCAAGTGGTATTAAAGCCTAATAACTTCTTTTTATTTGGATTCTATTCCTAAGCTAATCGATCTGAGCTTATAAGATGTCAAATTTTTATAGCCTCTCAATCATTAGGCCTCCACCTTTTAATGGCTCCAATTATGCCTATTGGAAAACCAGAATGAGGATCTTTTTAAGATCCATAGATGAGAGCGTGTGGCAAGCCATAGTGACTAGATGGACCCCTCCTATCGCTGAAGTTCTAGGTATTGATGGAACCAAATTTATGAGAGTTGCACCTTATTTTTCTTGGACCACACTTTCGAAAAGTGAGAGTAGTGCCAATGCAAAGGCTTTAAATGCAATCACTTGCGCACTATCACCAGATGAATTTAAAATAATTATATCTTGTGATTCTGCAAAGCAAGCTTGGGACATTCTAAAAATGACACATGAGGGTATGACTATTGTCAAGAAATTTAAACTTCAAATCCTCACCACTCGGTTTGAGGAGATAAATATGGAAGAAAGTGAAAATTTCATGGACTTCTATACTAAATTAAATGACATAGTCAACTCTATGTGGGGTCTTGGTGATAGTATCCCACCAAGCAAAGTCTGTGTAAAAATACTACACTCATTGCCTGAAAGGTTCAATTCAAAGGTCACTACCATTCCGGAACTTTGTGATACGGATAATATGAGGGTTGAAGAGCTGGTTGGTTTTTTACAAACCTACAAGTTAAACTTTAAGGCTCCTAAAGGTAAGTCCATCGCCTTTAAGTCTTCTAAAAATATTTCTCAAAATAATGCTGAAAATTCTAATTGTGAAAATTCTGAAGATGATATGACATTATTAGCCAAGAAGTTTTATAAGATTTTCAAAAGTAAAAAGAGGGTAGATTTTCAAAAACCTTTAGAAAAGAAAAGAAATAGATCTAAAAATTGGAAATCTATTAAAGATAGCCAATGTTTCAACTGCCATGAATACAGGCATCTGGCAAATAAAGGTCTAAAGAGGGACAAATCTAAAAAGAAAGGCATGTTAGCCACATAGGATGAATCGTCTTGCTTTGAATCTTCTTCTAAGTTAGATGATTCTGAACTTGACTCTACTAATGAGGTCATGTAACGCCCTGAAATTCGGGGGTCGAGCATAACTCAGCTCCCGAGTTCCAAAACATCACTTATGCAACATATTTAATGAAGGATGTATGTTGACTGTATTAGTGCATAAAACATGGAATAGATTAAGCCAAAACACAGATATAATTCAGGGATAAGTGAATAAAGCAAGCGGAAGACTTATAGTAAAATATGTGTACAAGTGTAAACCCCTGAATTACATATACAAGCCAGATCGTGTGAAAGTGTTATTTAACAAAATTATAAGTACCAATTTACATCATTTCAGTTCCCAAAAAGAATAATCCCAAAAATCCCGCGCATCAGACCGAAGCTCGCTAGAACCCGTCTGAAAACTGCATATAGGAGAAGGCAGCCTCGTCGTCATCCAGCTCCCGCTCTGCCTCAGACGTCGCATCCACATCTGCAACATCAGGGCCTAAGACAGAGTCTGGTGGGTGTGTAACACCGCCCCAGAAACGTGGGAGTGAGTGATCAACTCAGTGGAACAATAAGGCACTGGTTAACATGTTATCAGTTCAATCAAACAGTAATGATAAAGCAGGATAAGTAATTAAATCCTAAGTACTCTTGTTAATGCAAGTATTAATGCAATATGATGCGTGCCCTCACGCGTACACCCTCAGCGTCTTCATCTTACGTTACGCATGACATCGCCTCAAAGTGCGCCACATCTACAAAGCACATGCAAATGCGGTGCATGGATATGATTACCAAGTTGTTATTAGTCCATTTCACACAACAGGATTGGGAAGTTAAGATACCTTCCTCATATCACCATCCAAACAGTGATCCATACTAGGGTCGTCAATCCTAGATATCTCATACGATCATATAGTTGAGGTCGTAGCAAAGGGCTCGTCACCAATCAATACACGCCTTTCATGCCCTTACTATACCCAGGCTCATCGCCTCAATGCAGTATTCCGGTATGCTCGAGGTCACTACAAAGGGCTCGTCACCAATCAATGTAGGCCGACAGCATGAATATAGTGTCCCTTACCACCATAATCGGCTCACGAGTTAAGTTGCTCACTGGTCACTACGGGGAGGCTCGTCACCCCAGCGTAGGCCGACAGCTCGACCACGGTATCCCATACCACCATGTCCGGCTCATGAGTCTTAGCGGATCAAGTACCATAGTTAATAGGATTTCACTGGTAAGTTTGGTACCCTAGATTCAAGCAGTAGCGTCCATACATGGTTAACATACAACGGACAATCGGGTTACTTGACGAACTCGACTAGCACGAGCGCACGTTGAATTGAACGACATAGAGTGCGCAAACACTCCGCGTGGCCAAACCACTGCCGACAACTCTAATATGACTCGGGTTCGTCTAATACGTCCTACGTGGCGAAAGCAATCTCAACCACGAATATAAGGTCAATTACCGATCTCCTGGACTAAGGCATAGTCCCAAACATCCTACACTACTACAGATATTCATATGGAATGTAAAACAGTAATGGAACAACCACTCAAATCATGGTACATACTCATCTGAAGAATATCAACTTAACATAAATGTAAGCATAGGAGATGCTTGAATTTAAAGAACTTGAAAGGTAACTGCATAAAGGAAAACATGCGCATCCATAGGAGTATTGAGAATCACTTCTCAACGCTCGCAATAAGTGTAATAAGTTACACTTAGATCATTCATGCATTTCTACAAACACTTAGCATACATGGAAACAACATACATGACGTATGTTGGAATACATGCACTTAGACAATTCCTTTTATCAAGGAGTTGTCATACATGCATCTAGCATACATACATGATAATTAATCATGGCAAACATAAGCGCATATTTTATACGTATACGGTACTTTATAAATACACATAGAATACACAAATCTCAATATAGCACATGCATATCAGGAAAGCAATGTAAACACAACATTTGGCATGTGAAATCTCATCCATAATAAGAATAAACCACTAACTGGGATTGAAAGCCTTGAAAACCATAACCTATACACTTAAAGTCCGCACCTTAAGCGAAGAAAGAACCGCCGAGCTGATTTAGACGAGTTGTCTTCGTCAACGGCGCTAGAATACCCTAAAATAAGGATAGAAATGAGATACAACAACACCAAGTCTAGTCTAAGCTCTAACACAGGTTAGGGTTAGGTTCACTTACCCCAAAAGAACTTAGAATTGTCAGAGGAACGATTCAAAGTAAAGGTTCAAAGGTGAAGAAGAACAAGGAAGAATCAAGATGATTCACCAACCAATCTCTCTCACTAACTCTCTCTTTTCCACTCTCTTTCCAAGCTAGGGTTAGAGAAAATTCGTATGGAAATGAGAGCTAGGGTTTAAGGACTATTTATAGGCCTTAAAATGATGGAAATAACCCCAGGGTCAAGGTATACTTAGGTTATAACCAAAGTAAGCATTTCTCGATCCAAAGAAGCACTTCTGGTGGGCCTATAACCACGAAAGGTCGGACTTAAGCTCATTGACCATGGATCTAGGTCAGGCTGAGTTTTCGTACCGACCGGCTCTTCAGATCAGCCGTGGCGGACCACACTCAATTCAACGGTCACGGAAACTCGATCAGGTCCACAAGCACTAGGATATGCCTGGGCCAACCATCCTGATCAGAGGGTGAAATTGGGTCAGAATCCAACGGTCAGAATGCTTAAAATCGTCGCGCAAGCGACACGACTCAGATTTCAATAAAAGCTTAATAAATTCCAACCGTTCTCATACTCTTCACTCCGAGCTCAACCAAATCGACCCAGAACATCACATGGACTTGATTTTCGAGATGAAAGTCAAGCCCAACTCGGTGACCATAACAGCCTAAGATCATCGCCATCGGACTTTCAACGCGCGGTCCAGGTCCGATCCAGATCTTCCAAAAATTCCCCAGAACAACTGGATTTAGCGATGGATCCCAGATTTCAGAGTAACGTAGCGCTCACTAATCTACACGTTTAGAGCCATGCAGATACAATTTAAAGTGATTGATGCGAATTTCACAAACAATCGAGTAAAGCGCTAATTACCCCAAAACAACTACTTAAGGAAAGATTAGCGCAAGAAAATCCAAGGTCGTTACAGGTCAAAGCCTTAATGACTCTAGCTACATTCACTTTCTCAAATAGTTGTGATTCAACTAGTGAAGAAAATCTGAGAAGTGATCTTGAAAATGATGAAGATTTACAGGATGCCTATGATGCCCTATACAGGGAAAGTTGTAAGATAGCTGTAAAATTAAAACTTCAAAAAGAAAAGTTTTTAAAATTATTATTATTTTTTTGATAATCTAGTCTTAGAAAAATCACATTTTTCATATTGTTTTGAAAAAGCTAAGTATGATTTAGATTTCAAAACTTCCCAAATTGAAAACCTAAAATCTAAAAATGAAAAACTAAAACTAGAAGTCTCTTCTCTCTTGAGTATGAAAGATACTTGGAGGTATGCCCAAGGTGATCCTAAACTAGAAAGACTACTAACCAGATCAAGGAAATGTGGCAATCGATCTAGTTTGGGCTACGATAAAAATACCCCTCCTAAATATAAGACTACTCCTAAATTTGTTAAAGGAGAGTCCTCTAACTCAAAAGGGAAAAGTCTAAATTAAAATATTTTAAAAAATTCTAAAACTTTTTAGGCTATGAAACCTAAAAGCAATCATATCAACTATAAAAATCAAAATTATAACGCCTTAGCTGAGAAAATTGTGGATCTACTTAAGGAGCTTCTAAAATCTAACTCGAATGGTAGAATAAACAATAACTATAGGCATAGAAAGACCAACTATACCCCAAAACCCAAAATAGTAATGAAATGGGTTCCTAAGGTTGCTTGTTTGGTTGCTCTCACCGCTTTCAAGGCTTCGAGTTAATCAAAGTGGTACCTAGATAGTGATTGTTCCAGACACATGACAGGTGATAAAGACCTGTTCATCAATCCTAAAGATATGACTGATGGTTCAGTCACATTTGGTGATGGTAGCAACTACATGATTATTGGCCAAGGTACGGTTCAACTCTTTAATCTTCCTCCATTGAGAATGTCTTATTTGTAGAGGGCCTTAAGCATAATCTCTTAAGCATTTCTCAAATTTGTGATAATAAATATAGTGTAAAATTCACCAACCAAGGGTGGAAGATTTCTAATGAGAATGGTTCTGTGATATAACTGGTCGCAGAACATCTGAAAACTACTATATAGTCAATGATTCAAGCTCGTCCAAATTATCGTGTTACATGGTCCAAACCGATGAGACCAAACTATAGCATAAACGCCTAGGACATGTACACTATCGTAATCTTTATATACTGAGCAAAAGTGAAGTAATTAGAGGTCTACTCAAGTTAAAGAAATTAGATAAAATTTGTGGCGGATGTCAGATTGGAAAACAAACAAGGAGTGCTCATAATAAGGTGAACTCCAATGCCACAACCAAACCTCTTGAACTCCTCCACATGGATCTCGGTGGAACAACTAGAATGGAGAGTCGAGGCAGTAAGAAGTATATTCTAGTAATTGTAGATAACTTTACCAGGTATGCATGGGTAGTTTTCATAAGAGAGAAATCTACGACTCTCGATGAAGTGAAAAGGGTACTTAAGCGTATCCAAACTGAGAAGGAATCACATGTCACCAAAATTCATAATGATCATGGTTTCGAATTCAATAATAATAATTTTAAGAAGTTCTGTAGCGATCATGGAATATCGCATGAGTATTCTACACCTAAGATACCTCAACAGAATGGGGTTGTTGAAAGGAAAAATAGAGTACTTCAAGAAATGACCAAGTAATGTTAAATAGTATGAAACTTTCTAAAAATCTTTGGGCCAAAGCTGTGAACACGGCTTGTTATATCACTAACCATATTTATACGAGGAAGTCTACTAATAAGACTATATATGAATTATGGTTCAAAAAGAAGCCTACTGTTAAATACTTTCGAGTTTTTGATAGTAAGTGCTACATTCTACGTGACCGGGAAAATCTGGAAAAATTTGACACTAAAAGTGACGAGGGTATTTTCCTAAGATATGTACTAAATAGTCAAGCGTATTGTATTCTCAATAAGAGGACTGGTGTAATTCAAGAATCCATTAATGTGGTTATAGATAATTACTTGAATACACTTGTCTCAAGTTCAAAAGATGATGAAGTCCCTTTATTTGATAAACCTGACTCTTCATCTAGTCAAAATGACACTGAACTATGGTCAGTTAAAGATCATCCAACTGATTAAATTCTTGGGAATCCTCTCACTGGTGTGCGCACCTGTAGAAAATTAGAAAATATTTATAATTATGTGTGCTTCACACCCAAATTGAGCTGGCCAATGTGAAAGAAGCGCTTGCTGATGAAAACCGGATAGTCGTTATGTAAGATGAACTTAATCAATTCATAAGGAATGATGTATGGTACTTAGTTCCTAGACCTAATGATAAATAAATTATTGGAACTAAATGGATCTTTAAAAATAAGTTTGATGAACTCGGTAATATTATAAGAAACAAGGCTAGACTGGTTGTACAAGGGTACACTCAAATAGAAGGCATCGATTATGATGAAACCATTTCCCCAATAGCTTATCTTGAATCTATCAGATGGTTTATATCCATTGCTTGTTACAAAAAGTTTAAAATTTATCAAATGGATGTTAAGAGTACGTTCTTAAATGGTGATTTACATGAGGAAGTATATGTTGAACAACCTAAGGGTTTTGAAGACCCTAAACATACTGATCATGTTTATCGCTTGAAAAAGGCACTCTATACATTGAAACAAGCTCCCAGGGCATGGTACGAGAAATTGACTAAGTTTTTACTAAGTCATAACTTTATAATGGGGAGTGTTGATAAGACACTTTTTGTTAAGAAACACAGTGATCACATACTGATAGTACAGATTTATGTTTATGACATTATCTATAGATCTACCAGTTCTGATATGGTTGTTGAGTTTGCAGATTTAATGAAGTCCAAATTTGAAGTGAGAGTAGTTGGAGAACTGAACTATTTTTTAGGTTTATAAGTAAAATAGTTTCCTAATGAGATTTTTATCTCGCAAACCAAATACGCTCTAAATTTAGTTAAAAATTTTAGCTTTGAGAGTGGTAAAAATTTCAATACTCCTATGACTACGACACTTAAACTCTCTAAGGATCGATAGGTAAAAGTGTAGATCTTAAGTTGTGTCACAGTACGATAGGTAGTTTATTATATTTAACTGCGAGTCGACCTGATATTGCATTTAGCCTAGGAATCTATGCTAGATATCAATTAGACCCTAAAGAGTCTCACCTAATTTCTATAAAGCGTATTTTTTGATATGTCACAAGTTTGGCCAAACTTAGCCTTTGGTATCTTCATGATACTAATGTTCAATTAGCTGGTTATTCGATGCTGATTGGGCTGGTAATATGGATAACCGCAAATCAACTAGCGGTGGATTTTTTTTGTTGGGAACTGTCTAGTTTCATGGCATAGTAAGAAAAAGAGTTCCGTATCACTTTCCACAGCTGAGGCTGAGTATATTGCAACTGGTAATGCTTGCACCCAACTTGTGTGGATGAAAAGGATGTTAAGTGATTACGGATTTGTGCAAAATATTATGGTTTTGTATTGTGATAATTCCAGCGCAATTAACATTTCTAAAAATCCAATTCAGCATTCACGAACTAAGTATGTTGACATTAGATATCATTATATTCGTGAATTGGTAGAAGATAAGATTATTTTTGTGGATTATATTCAGACTGAAAATCAACTTGCAGACATATTTACAAAACCGCTTGACAGAAATAGGTTTGCTAAGTTTAAATTGGATATGGGTATGTGCAATATGATCTAAATTACATGTGTTTATTAGTAATATATTACATGTTTTTATTTTATTTTATTTTTGTAAATTTTTTAAATTTCTAAATATGAAAAAATGCTGAATTTTCAAGGTGTACGACCAGTCGAGTACACACTCAACCAGTCATGGCTCGACCGGTCGATTATGTACTCGACCAGTCGACCTGCTCGGGTTTGGAGGTTTTTATTGCCTAAAAAGAATTCTTTTTTTCATTTGCTTCATCTTCCCAACCAGCCCTAGCATGATCGGTCGAACCCACCTTTGATTCCTCCATGGTTAATGCATCTTTTTCAATTTCCTTGTAAACTTGAGTTCTTTGTACTTCAATTTCCATATTTTTGTTGTTTATTTCAAGGTTTATGGTGGTTTGTCGGGTTTTCTAGCTAAAATCTGATTTACTTAAAACCCTTCTTTCCTCTCTTGCATTGTTCGTGTTCCTCGTCTTTCTTATTGCAATGGAGAGTAGACATAAGAAGAAAGGTTCTTGTGGTCCTTCATCTTCTCGTTCCAATCCAATCACGATGTGCCATCTTTGGTCACTCGAAGAAGATCTCGAGTATGTGTGGGATATTCAATTACGTGACGTTGTTGTTGAACAGACGGTCAACTTTGATCATTTGGCACCTTTTGGCATTATTCCACTCCTTCAATCTGTAGGTTGGGATAACATTTTACATTGGGGTGGTCCGGCATACCATTCCATTGTGTAGGATATGTTTGCTTACATTAGTGACTTCTTTACTGAGGATCTGACATTTACTATTACAACCAGAGAAGGTCCAATTGATGTGGACCGTCACTTAATTTCTAGATTGATGGATCTTCCAGTTAATGATGATGGTATTCTTATTTCTACTCTTATAGCAAAACTGTCTGCGTCTAAGAAAAGAATGCTTACTATAGTGTTATGCAACATGAATACAGAATGGAGTTCCGGGAATGCGCTCAATTCCAAATTTATGTCACCCAGATACAGGATTCTCTATCGTATTTTCATTTCTAATGTTTATCCTAGGTCTGGTAACAAGGCTGAGCTTACTACTTTCATGGCTCGCATCCTTCACTCTATTGTTACTGGTATCTCTGTATGTCTTCCATCTCTTATTTGTTACATTTTTATTCAATTTCGTCTCAATTCAGGTCATAATGATATTCCCTTTGCCTATCTTATTACTGCACTAGCCACCCATAGTCTTGTGGCTATACCTATTGGAGAAGCTCACATTAACCATCTTCCATTTAACAACTCGAACATAAATAAGATGAATCTGAGGTTAGCTCTTGGCTAAGTTGATGTGGGTGTTGGTAGAGCTGCTGATTTAACTGAAGAGGAGGATACTTTGCCTCCAGATGATGTCAATATGGACGATTTATTTGATGAGATTGAGTCAGACTCTACGGCTGATCCTGATTTTCAACCTTTTGACTTTGATGAGCGTTTGTAATCCCTTGAGGAGAAGGTAGAGGGTCTACATGTGTCCTAAGAAACTCAATTTAAATACACGCGCAAATATCTTAGGCACATTAACAAGGGACTACATTAGATCGATCCTTCTATTCCTGCTCCTTCATCTGGATCTGATTAGTTTTTCTTTATTATTTTGGATATGTAGTAATATTTTCTACTCTTAGATTTGTGTTGGAATCATGTTTGTTGGGTTATTGCTTGGACACACTATTTAGTATGTAGATATGCTATTGTGCTTTATGTTGATATTTTTATCATCATGGTGTTGCTATTCCCTATCTTTTCTTACTTCTTCTCTTCTCTATATTCATCTTTCCTTTGTCTTATTATGACAAAAAGGGGAGAAAATTGTAGAGATGTGTGATGTTTATGGAGTGTAATGATTGTGGAATATATGGAGAAAATATGGAGTCTATATTTTTTTACAGGTTCTGCTAATCACCTATCCTAGATTGAGGGGGAGTAATGGAATGAGAGAGAGATGTGTCCATTGATCGTTGGTGCATGATTCTTTATTGTACATGACTAGTGCATGATTCTTTATTGTACATGACTTGTGCATGATTCTTTATTGTACATGATTGGTGCATGATTCTTTATTATGCATGATTCACTTTATTTGGTTTTGTCACAAATTTGACAAAGGGGGAGATTGTAAATGCTATTGTGTAAACCTAGCACCCGTTGTATTGTCAAATATTGTTGTGCCAAACCATTTAGTACTTGCATCATGCTTTGAGTTGAAGTGATCAGGTTTGTACACATTTTCAAGTTCCGTGGATCTTCATCGAACTAGACTACATCTTCAAGTTAGAGTGAAGCGTGTTGAAGTTCATGTTTTCAAGATCAAATTTAAGAACTCAAGTTCAAGTTTGAAGTTCAACTACCGTATGCTAAAGACTCAAGAACTTAAGCATAACTCAAGATCAAGTTCAAGAGATCAAAATCAAGCTTCAAGTATCACGGGATATTAAGTTTTGGAAGCGAATGAGTTTCATTTGTTCCTACTCACAAATAGGTTTGGATGACCCTAGATTGACCCTAGATAGTGTCATGCTCATAGTATATTCTTTGTGGGTTATTTTATATATTTATAAGTCTTTTTCTTGACTAGTCTTAGACCTTGTTCTACTAGTCCAAGTACTGGCTCGACCAGTCTAAGAGTTTTCTCGACCAGTCCAAGGTTTGTTACTAATTCTCAGAATTTTCTGTTGGGCTCTCGACCAATCCTGGAGACTTCTCGACCAGTCAAGTGAATATTGCTGGACCAGTCGTGCAGGATTGACTCAAAGTCTTACAACATTTTTGGGTCCCACTCGACCAGTTAAGTGTAGTGCTTGACCAGTCGAGCAGGCCACTCGATCAGTTGAGTAACGGTCTTATCTTATCGTGCCAGAAAATTTAAAATTTTGTTGGTCCTTCGACCAGTTGAACCGACCCTTAGACCAGTCGAGTGAATATTATTTTCACCCAGAAATAGAACACGAATTTCAGAGCTTATTCATTCATTAAAAGCGAAATCAAGACACCACTCTTAGAGATAATTTTTTGATATTTTAAAGCTATATTATTCTCATTTAATATCCTCTTTAATTAGCTTTTGTTATTTGATTTTGAGATTTTTATTCTAATCTTATTTTAAGAAGGGATTTTAGTTTTCCCCTTTCTTGAGATCAAAATCAAATCAAGCTAGCCCAGGTTATTTTAATTAAAAATCATTTAGAACTAGAACCTTTTCATCTATGAGACTGGACATTGAACATCTTCGTTTACATCGGATTAGTTCTACCTGGCTTTTTTAAAGGAGAATTTTCAGATAAGTACATTTACATTTTGTATATTTTTTTTTTAGTTTTTGAGGTTATGCCTGAAAAATCTCTATTTGGTTTTGTCTGAGGTGATCCAAAAAATCTCAGTGTGGGGTTTTTAGAATTGTGTAAGCCCAATCAAAGACACAATTGTGAAGGTTTTAAGGTGAAACTTTTGAAATTGCGGTAATGACCGCTTTAGTTGAAGTGGGAATATGCCAATATGTCCTAGAGGGGGGTGAATAGGACTTTTTAATTTTGTATAATTATTCAAAATCCTATTAATCTTATCCCGAGTAAATATGCATGCATCAAGAGTACTTTAGAGTAACTCTAATGGCTTCCAAGCCAAATAGAGGATCCAGTCATAAAAGTATTTGAAGGATAAACAAGATGCAAATCAGTTTTTGATGTATGTGACTATGTGTGGGATGTGATCTCAGATAATCAAATATGAAAACATTTAGGAAAATCACATAAGTAATAGAAGACAATAGCAATCTCAAACACTGTCATTTTTTATAGTGGTTCGACTACTTGTCTACTCCACTTCCAGTGGACGCACTGAACCTTTGAGTGTACCAGATCTCACTAAAGGAGGTTTCACAACAGGTTCACCTCAAACCGGAGGTTTTAAATCAGGTTCATCTCTAACTAGTACAACCTACACCTAGGCTGACACAGCGTATCTACACGACACAATTTATGCTCCTATGAGTAAGGGTTAACACACAACACCCGACTTTTAGGCTACACAGGCTAAGGATCCACATAAGGAACCTCACCAGTTTATGCTCCCATGAGCAAGGGTCAACACAAAGCACTAAAGTTTTAGACCACACAGGTCAAGGACCTCCCCTCTCCACAGAGTAAGAGTCAACACAAAGCACCCACCACGTACGCTCCCATCGGAGGCCTCTTATGAGGACTTGAAAAGGGTGAGAAACACCTTAGACCCAATCCTACAGAAGGAATGATCACAAAGGTCCTCTGGACTCTAATGACTTACAGATAAGTAGATGAGCCCCATTTAGCATATTGATGAAGATCTCCTTCTTTTATGATGAAGAATCTTCAGCTTCCTTGAACCGTAACTCAGAAGATGTACCAATACAAGGCAACAGGTTGGGTTAATATTATGTTGGAATCCTACTCTATTAAATGTTTTCCTATAAGGGAGATAGCGAGATTCCAATCATCTATGCATTCAAGGCATCCTAGCTTAATGATTTGCCATTAAGGTAGTAGCTGTAGGATCCTTGAATACGGAAGTTCATTCCCCAATCCACTCTATTGAATGTCAATGATGAGGGTGGATTAGAGGATGAACTTCCATGAGAGAAAAGGCTTAGGGTATATGATCCAGGGTTAAACACACAAAAACACTCTTTATTTTCTCTACGAACAACCAAAGGCAAGCTCTTATTAAATAAACAAAAGGTTCTAACGGATATAAAACAGTCACATTTTTGACAGAGTTCGATATTATCGAGCAGAGTCAATATCATCGAGCATATACTCTCGATAACATCAACTAGCTTCTTGATGACACGAACTCAACTGTCAAATGCTTTTGAAATCTTTTGCCAACTGGTCTAGGAAATTGATCATGCACCGATGTCATTGGATTTCGAATTATGATTTCATCGACACGAGGTTTAATTCCTCAACATTTGAAAATGTGAGAGCACTTGCCTTTGAAATATTTCAGGTATATGAAATGATCGAACATCACTCGATATCATCAGAATTTGAATATCGATGATATCGAGGGTATTGTCGATTCATCAATAATTCTAAGGAATTTTCTTATAAGCTTGCTGGACAGTTTATGTCTACTTTCGATGACATCGACCTTGACTTGATATTATCGATATTTGAATATCAATTTTATCGAGTGACTCTTGATCCAAGAAAAATAACCTGAAAACATGTTAGATTGATTTGTGTCCTAATCCGATATCATTGATGGTCTTCCGATATCATCGAGATTTGAATTCTGAGGATATCGAGGAGCTTTTCGATATATCGAGGATTATATGATTTGTCATAACATTACTTAGGACACAAATAGACCAAATGTCAATTTTATCGAGTCGGCTCGATGGACTCGAGATTCAAAATTTGATGATATCGATGGGTCCATCGATTCCTCGATAATTCAGTCCAAATATTTTTTGTGGTTGCTGGACATCTTTGGTCCTCATTTCAATAAGATCGAGTGAGCTTCAAGGACATCGACAACAGTGTTCGATTTCATCGAACCACTTGTCGATAAATCGATAATGGTAGAAAACTTAAAGATTTTCCTGATTAAAAAATTTTTCTAGCCAAAAACCCTAAGGTGTTCTATTTGATTTTAAGGGTTTTATATACCTGGTGTTTTAGGACATGGGATGTGAGGCTAAGATTTACCTGTGATGAGCTCAGGCACACATCCTGTTGAGGCAGACACTTGATCAATCTTCCTGTGGTACTCCTTTGTCTTGTTGACTCAACGCTCATGCTAATTGACAAACTAGAGCACTTTCACCTTTGAAAACCTTTTTCATAGTAAATGCTAATATCCCAAGGGAGTGGAGTAGTTGTGTGGTTGTTTTCTAACAGTTAGTGTACACACAAGCGAACCACTATAATTTCTGGTGTTGTGGTGGATGATTGAATGTGCCTATGTGTGTGAATGTTGTAATTTATTTTCAGCACTTGTGGTGAATGGTGTAATTTATTTTATGCACTTGTGGGAATGTTGTAATAACTTAATTTATTTTATTTTCTATTTCATTTACCTCTTTATTGGTTTGGGTTTTTTATACTTATAAATGTTTTAGTAAGGTTGTCCTGCCATAAGCCTTTGATTTTTGGTGTAAGGTTATCTTTAGAACTAAGTTTGTATTAACCTCTCAATATTAGTACATTTGAGGTTGCTATTTACTTATGCTTCTTTATTATTTATTTGTGCTATTATTCTTTAAATTTCACATTTATTTTTTAATTTGACAGTCCTATTTACACCCCCTCCCCCCCCTCTAGGACGTATAGCGCCTTTTCAATAGGCTCGCTATGACGGGCCCTGCATCGTTACTAATTAGACCCATTTTATGGGCCAGGACTCATTGGGCCATTTGTGGGTGACCCTCTTAGGATCCTATTGGGACTTATAATGGGTTGATTGTGGGCTCTTTTGAGTTGGCATCTGGGTCTGTTTGGCCATTCATCTATTAAGCCATTTCATGAGTTCACCTTGATAAATTTTTGGCCCAATTGAGTCTTGGTGGCTAATCATTTGAATGCTCCTGTTTTAAGCACATGCCCATTCAATTCAACCCAATTTAAGGCACGTTGGATGCCATTTAGTGTTTTTATATGGGTCATCCCCTTTAAGCAAGTTTATGGGCATATGTTTTGGATTTGAACCGTCTGTTTAGTTTAAAAATGAGCGTATAATCTGGATCATTCACTAGATGGATAATATATAATATGGAGCTTTCATCATGTGAATCTTAAGTATTGGATCTGATCTGTCCATCTAATTGACACAATGTAAGGATCTAACCATTCATCTAAATCATTCTATACCAACCATTTATCGTGTGAATGTTATAAGCTAGACTTATGATGCTCATTGGACCAGATCATATAGAGTCTTAATTCGCCCTTATTTTGGGCCCATTACTAATCTTTTAGGAGTTGATATAGACTATTGGAATGAGGAAGGTGAAACCTACCCGTCTGTTTCTCTCTAAGGTTCCTCACTTTTTTAATAATCAATACCAACTGCCTTGTGGGCCAAATCAGACTGATTTATAAAGTTAATCCATTGAGGGCAGGATTAAAATCGCAATCCTAAATCTAAAAGTCAAAATTTGTGGGATTGCATCCGGTTGTGTTAGCCACCATAATGACCTCAATTAGTGAAATTTTTTCATGAATTAGGACTTGTGATATTGGGAATTTAGTTAAAAGATTGCGTTCAGTCGCGTTCACGTTTTATGTGAACGATGACGAAAATATAGACGATCACAGTTTGGAAGGAGCATGAACGGAGTGGAGTAAATGATGCTTATAACGTAAAGCTAAAAGAGTCATCTTACCCTCAGGTGTTGAGTGTCTCAGGTTTACATAATCGACATTACTTAGCTTCATGTTCAGGATAGTTTATTTGTTTTTATTCATGAATTGTTCTATTTAAACAGTTTGCTAATGTGAATATATTTTCCAACCAGTTAAAATTTCAACTCAAATGCATCAAGTTCCCATCCTAACTAAGTTTGACTATGTTCAATGAATAGAGGTTATAGAGACAATCGTGAGATGCTTACATTTGAAGATTACTCCAGAAAATTCTGAACTGTCAAAATTTTTTAAAAACAATCAAAATATTGATCTTGTAACCTTAGGATATGTACCTAAACATATTGCAAACAGAAAAAAGGAAACATGGTTCTAACAAGGGATCCTCAGGACCTCATGGTCCTCCATGTTCTCTAGTTGAAAACTGATCTAGGAATGGATCAAGCCGCAAGTGGGCTAAAGGTAATAATTGCTTCTTTTACAAGAAGTTGGGTCATCAAAAGAATGACTGTGTAAAGTATAAGCAATGACTCATAAAGAAGGGTAATAATTTTGTTTTATTTTGTTTTGAATCTAATCTAACCAATGAGTCAGTGAATTCTTGGTGGATAGATTCAGGAACCACTATTCACATATGTACTTCTATATGGGACATACTGCAGACTAGGCCACCAACTGATGAAGAACGCTCAGTATACATAGGCAATGGTCTTAAAGTCAACATAGAGGCAATTGGAGTCTATAGGCTTAGGTTAGAGTCTGTTTGTTTACTGGATTTGGTAGATACATTTTTTGTGCCTTCTATAAGGTGCAATCTAATCTCTACTTCTCATTTAGATAAATTTGTATATTCATTCAAATTTGAGAATAAAGAATTTAGTATTTACCTTGATTCGATTAAAGATTGACCCTGGCTCTATGGTGAATAACCTATACTAGCTAGACTTGATTGCCTCACATGTTTATAATGTTAATAACTTGCATAGAAATAAAAACAGGATCTAAACGTAGACTAGATTGTGAGAATTCCTTCACGTTGTGGCACAGGTGATTATGTTATACATCTCATGTGAGATTGGATAGGTTCGTGCGAGAAGGGATTCTTCATTCACTAGACTTTTTTGACTATAAATTGTGCATTGATTGCAAAAAATGAAAACAGACCAGAACCAGAAAGAAAGGTACAACAAGGAGTGTTGGACTCTTAGAGGTGATATATATGGACATTTATGGACCAGTTCTTATGGCATCCTAGAGTAGACACAAATATTTTATTACCTTCATAGATGACTATTCTCGTTTTCCATACCTTTATCTTATCAGTGAAAAATAAAATGCCCTAGATGCTTTTAAAATCTAGAAGTCCGAAGTTGAAAATCAACTCGATAAGAGGATTAAAGTCGTCAGATCTGACCGTGGTGGCAAATGTTATGGTAGATATGACGTATTAGGTAGTAATCGAAGGCATCTCTAGATACCTACAAGATTGTGGTACACTATGCTTGGTAGTCCAAAGCAGAATGGTGTGGCTAAAAGGCGTAATCGCACCCTTATGGATATGGATTGAAGCATGGTTAGTAATTCGACATTGCCAGAATCTCTATGGGGTGATACAATCAAAACTGCAGTTCATATCCTTAACTAGGTCCCCACCAAGGATAAAAGTAAAATCCCTTTTGGGTTGTGGAATGAGAGAAATCTAAGTCTTCGATATCTGCATGTTTAGGGATGTCCTACTAAGATTAAAGTTTATAACCTGCATGATAGAAAACTCGATCCTAGAACCATAAGCTGTTTCTTTATAGGATACCCGAAAAAGTCTAAAGGTTACCGATTCTACTGTCCTTCCCACTCTATCAGGATCGTTGAGACTAGGAATGTCATATTCATTAAGGACACTGAAAATAGTGGGAGCGTGAACATTAGAGACTTTAGATTTGAGGAAGAAAGGACTGTGACTTTGGTCATAGTCACTCTAGATCACGTGGATATAAATGCTGCAATCGACCCTACAGTCACTGTAGAACACCACGTTAAACCTCGTGTATAACCAACTGATGAGGAAAACCAAAATCACACCCAACAAGCTAAACCATTAAGAAGATCCGAAAGAGAGAGGAGACCTGTAAATCGAGACGATTACATCGAATACTTACATGAGCATGAGTTGGGCATTGGGATGAAAAAGGATCCTAAATCCTTTGCACAAGTCAAACAAAGTGCTGATCCTTCTCATTCGTTTAATGCCATGAAAGATGAGTTGAAATCCATGATGAACAATAAAGTATGGAATCTTGTTGAGTTACCCTCTGGAATAAGGCCGATTGGTTGTAAATGGATATTTAAAACCAAGCAGGACTTCAAGGGTAATGTAGAAAGATATAAAGCTAGATTTATTGCCAAGGGTTTTAACCAGCATGAGGGCATTGACTTTTAGGAGACTTTCTCACCAGTATTTAACAAAGACTTATTCAGGATCACAATAGCCCTTGTAGCTCATATGGATTTAGAGTTACATCAGATGGATGTAAAGACATCATTTCTTAATGAGGATTTGAATGAGACTGTATATATGTGACAACCTAAAGGTTCTGTAGCCCATGGCTCAAAACATTTGTTTTGTAAACTAAAGAAATCCATCTGTGGGTTAAACATGCATCATGATAGTGGTACTTAAAGTTCATAAAGTAATTTCGTCATATGACTTTATAGAAAACACTACAGATGAATATATCTACATTAAAATTAGTGGGAGTAAGTTCATAATTATGATTTTGTATGTTGATGACATTCCGTTAGCTAGCAGTGACATTAGGATGTTGAGCGACACTAAGAAATTCTTATCTTAAAGATTTAAAATGAAGGACCTTGGAGATGCCTCTTATATTATTGGCAATGAGATTTATTGTGTCTGATCTCATGGACTGCTCAGCTTATCATAGAGAACCAATATTATTAGGATACTCAAAAGGTATGACATGTAAAATTTTGCTCTTGGACAATCACCCATTGTAAAGGGTAATAAATTCAGACAATTCTAGTGTCCCAAGAATGACTTGGAAAAGAATTGAATGAAGGAATTTTCGTATGCGTCAGTAGTAGGGAGCATCATGTACGCTCAAGTCTGCATGCGTCCAGATATTTCCTTTACTGTTGGAATGTGAGGCATGTATGTATCTATTCCAAGAACGCAACATTGCATGGCTGTAAAGATAGTGTTACACTACCTACAAAGAACAAAGTACTTCGGACTTACCTATAGGAGATCTAACCTTTTAGAGTTGGTTAGATGCTCAAACGTAGATTATGCTGGCTGCATTGATACTAAGAAGTCTGCCTTAGGCTACAACTTCATGATGATTGTGGAGTTGTATTTTGAAAAAGCGTGAAATAGTCAACTATAACCTCATCCACCATGGAAGCTAAATTAATTACTTATCATAAGACATCTAATCAAGCATTGTGGTTACAAAGTTTCTTCTCTGATTTACGGGTACTGAAGCATATCCCGAAACCATTAAGAGTATTTTGCGATAATTTTGCTGCGATTTCCTTATCTAGTAATAACAAGCACTTATCAAGGTTGAGGCATATCAACATCAAGTATCTTGTTATATAAAAAAGATTTCAGAATCATTACGTGTCTGTGGAGTTCATCGACACTAAGCAGATGATTGTGGATCCACTCACTAAAGGGTTTCCTCTCACGCTATTTCAGGAGCATGTAACATCTAATGGGAGTCATTGATCCCGCAAATGTTTTCAGTTAGTGGGAGTTGAGCGTGTTTTATTTTTACATACATTAAAGAGATCTCATTTAATAAAGTTATTTGATGATTTTGATATAAAGTTAATTTCTACTTCTCTTTAAGTAGGTGTAATATAATTTGAGTAAGTAGAATTACAATAATGTTTTATTGGAGATATTTGAAAGCTTCAGGACTACTTAAGGATAGACACACATCATCACATTACGCGTGTAATCTTTATACCACACTTCCTAGTTCCAGATCTGTCTTTAAGACTATTAGTATTTGTGACTGCGCTTAGATTCACTTCGCTTAGATTAAATATTGTGATGACTACCATGATTTGATACTGACAGTCTTAATGGATTAAATTGTTATAGCGCTACCCGTATTATCCAACAATATCGGTTAACCATTTGGATGGTTCTTCAAGTCAAAATATGTTTTTCAAAATATCTCAAAGGATTAATCATTGACATTGATCAAATGTGCCCAAGTGGGAGAATGTAAGAATTCTATAAGGTGGGCCTTATTGATCAATGGTCTAGATTGTCCTAAGGGTTAGATAATGTGATCAAGTATACCAGTGGGCCACACTAAGTTGTGATACATTCAAAAATTCGTGTAAAGGGTGGAGTGATACAACTGTGATGCACAGAGTATTCTAGAGGAATTAGGATTGTCAAATTTGTGTGAAGCCATAGGGAGAGGAGTTTTAATGGGTTTCAAACTCCTCTGCCCTTTGCATTATAAAATAGGGCTGGGTCCTTAATCCAACATCATCGACAAAAGTTACAGCCCCATCACAACTTCTCTAAAGGGTGTAAGGAGAGGAAGACATTAGCGATCCTATCTATAATTATGGCGTCTTAATCAGGTATGCCATTTATTTAGATTTCTTGATCTCCATATCTAATGCACAGCTCAGTCCTTGTTATTCTGCATTAAAAAAAAGTAATAGTTAGTATCAGAGACATCTGTGTATCAGGTGTGTAGGTCAATTTAGTAATTAGGGATTATAAATTTCCAATTTCTGAAATCAAGAATTTGAATCCCCAAATACAACAGTCAGGGATTTTGAATTCCCGACTCTAGGGGAGATTGGGGACTTCAGATTCCAATCCTCAATCCAGATATTAGGGTTTTCAAATTCCCAAATCAGGAGCGATTGGGTGTTTCAGATTCGAACCTGAATCCAACAATTAGGGATTTAATTCACCAATCATGAAATAGGGGATTTCAATACCCAGATTGGCAATTAGGGATTTCAATTCCCAAATCAGATATCAGGATTCACTTTACAAATAACAGATGTTGGGGATTTTAATTCCTGAAATAGCAATTGGAATATCATTCCCATATCGACGGTTAGGGTTTTTTGAATTCCCAATCCAAATATTAGGGTCTTTCGATCCCTATATCCAGTAATTAAGGTTATAATACCCAAATGAGAATTAAATGGGAGGGGATGAGGTGGATCACACCTCAATTGTATTCCATTGTCGCCTCTCCTTGCTCTTCTCCTTTCCGAGTCAGAATTCAGCAGGCACGCCCATGACCATGGGCATCACTCCCTCTATGATGTGCGATCATCCACGAGCATAGGTTGGGGATTCTGGTATAAAAACCCCAGTTGTCATCGATTCCGGCGATCGAACACTGGAGTTTACGGTCATTGGCATAGTAGACCTATCATCAATGACGGCGCTAGGGTTGCATGCAGCTGCTGGAGTCTGGAGCTAGATTATGGGATCATCGAATCTCCAAAGGTAGTAGTAGAGATGATGAAGAGGGCAACGAAAAGTGGTTATGGTTTTTTCATTATTTTTTCTCTCCTCTCTCTTTCTCTAGTCTCATTTCATATGTGGCTTAAGAGCCTATTTTATGCATGGGCTAGCGATCGGGCCCCTTCACATATTTTAAGTTGTGGGCCTTGTTAGTTGGCCTATTGGGTGGGCCAAATCCATTTCCACATCATGTGATGGGCTCACCATGACGGGCCCTGCGTCGTACCTATTAGACCCATTTTATGGGCCAGGACTCATTAGGCCATTTCTGGGCCACCCTCTTCGGATCCTATTAGGCCTTATAATGGGTTGATTGTGGGCTCTTTTAAGTTGGCATCTGGGCTTGTTTGGCCATTCATTTATGAAGCCATTCTATGAGTCCACCTCGATTAGTTTTCAGGCCAATTGAGTTTTGGTGGCTAACCATTTGAATAGTACTATTTTAAGCACATGCCCATTCAATTCAACCAAATGTAAGGCACGTCGGATGCCATTAAGTGTTTGTATATGGGTCATCCCCTTCAAGCATGTTTACGGGTTTATGTTTTGGATTTGAACCATCTATTTAGTTTAAAAATGAGTGTTTAATCTGGATCATTCACAAGATGCATAATATAGAATATGGACCTTTCATCATGTGGATCTTACGTATTGGATCTAATCTGTCCATCTAATGGACACTAATGTAAGGATCTAACCATTCATCTAAATTGTTCCATACCAACCATTTATCGTGTGAATGTTATAAGATAGACTTATGATGCTCATTGATGATGACCAGATCATACAGAGTCTTGATTCAGCCTTATTTTGGGCCCATTACTAATCTTTTAGGAGTTGATATAGACCATTGGAATGAGGAAGGTGAAACCTACCCGTATGTTTCTCTCTAAGGTTCCTCACTTTTTTCGATAATCAATACTAACTGCCTTATGGGCCAAAGTAAACTGATTTATAAAGTTAATCCGTTGAGGGCAGGATTAAAATCGCAATCCTAAGTCCAAAAGTTAAAATTTGTGGGATTGAATCCTGTTGTGTTAGCCATCACAGTGACCTCAATCGGTGAAAATTTTTCATAAATCCGGACTTGTGATATTGGGAATTTAGTTAAAGGATTACATTTAGTCGCATTCACTTTTAATGCAAACAATGATAAAAACACAAATGATCACAGTTTCGTTGGAGCATGAATGGAGTGGAGTAAATGATGCTTATAATATAAAGTTGAAAGACTCATCTTACCCCCAGGTGTTGAGTGTCTCAGATTTACATAATTAGCATTACTTAGCTTCATGTTCAGGAGGGTCACTTGCATATTACCACTACCTCCCATAGGATTGATGATGATGTAACCGACTCTTGCCAGAATTGAATGTTTAGTCCCATCTTCATCCTGGATACTTTCGTTGAAAGCCCCTATCAATTGAATTAATAAGTTTGCCTGATATTTATTTTTATTCATGAATTGTTCTATATAAACAATTTACTAATGTGAATATATTTTGCAACCAGTTAAAATTCCAACTCAAATGCATCAAGTTTGCAACCTAACCAAGTCTGATTATGTCAAACGAATAGAGATTATAGAGATAGTTCGGAGATGCTTACATTTGGAGATTACTCCAGAAAATTTTGAATTGTCAAAATTCTTTGAAAATAGTTAGAATATTGATCTTATAACCTCAGGACATGTACCTGAACATAATAGAAATAGAAAAAAGGAAACATGGTTCTAACAAGGGATCCTCAGGACCTCATGGCCCTCCATGTTCTCTAGTTGAAAACAGATCTGGGAATGGATCAAGCCGCAAGCAGGCTAAAGTTAATAATTGCTTCTTTTACAAGAAGTCAGGCCATCAAAATAATGGCTGCGTAAAGTATAAATAATGACTCGTAAAGAAGGGTAATAATTTTGTTTTAGTCTGTTTTGGCTCTAATCTAACCGACAGTGAATTCTTAGTGGATAGATTTAGGAACCACTATTCACATATGTACTTCTATACTGGACATACTGCAGTCCAGGCCACCAACTGATGCAAAATGCTCAGCATATGTAGGCAATGGTGTTAAAGTCAATATAGAGGCAATTAGGGTCTATAGACTTAGGTTAGAGTCTATTTATTTACTGAATTTGGTAGATACATTTTGTGTGCCTTCTATAAGGTGTAATCTAGTCTCTATTTCTCATTTGGATAAATTTGGATATTCATTCAAATTTAAGAATAAAGGATTCAGTATTTACCATAATTGGATTAACAATTGACACTGGATCTATGGTGGACAACCTATACCATGTAGACTTGATTGCCTCACGCATTTATAATGTTAATGACTTGTATAGAAATAAAAACATGATCTAAATGTTGACTAGACTATGAGAATTCCTTCATGTTGTGGCACAGGTGATTGTGTTATACATCTCGTGAGAGATTGGATATGCTTGTGCGAAGAGGGATTCTTCATTCTCTAGACTTTTTCGACTATAAAGTGTGCATTGATTGCATAAAAGGAAAAAAGACCAGAACCAGAAAGAAAAGTGTAACAAGGAGTATAGGACTCTTAGAGGTGATGCATATGGACATTTCATTTATGGACCAATCCATATGGCATCCTAGTGTGGACACAAATATTTTATTACCTTCATATATGACTATTCTCGTTTCCCATACCTTTATCTTATCAGTGAAAAATAAAATGCCCTGGATGCTTTTAAAATCTATAAGTTTGAAGTTGAAAATCAACTCGATAAGATGATTAAAGTTGTTAGATCTGACTGTGGTGGTGAATACTATGGTAGATATGACGAATCAGGTCGCAATCCAGGGTCATTCGCTAGATACCTACAAGATTGTGGCATTGTCGCCCAAAACACTATGCTTGGTACTTTAGAGCAGAATGGTGTGACGAAAGCATAATCGCACTCTTATGGATATGGATCGAAGCAAGGTTAGCAATTCGACATTGCCAGAATCTTTATGGGGTGATATGATTAAAATCGCAGTTCATATCCTTAACTAGGTCCCCATCAAGGATGTAAGTCAAACCCCTTTTGAGTTGTGGAATGGGAGAAATCCAAGTCTCCGATATCTGCATATTTGGGGATGTCCTACTGAGATTAAAATTTATAACCCGCATGATAGAAAGTTCGATCCCAGAACCATAAGCAGTTTCTTTATAAGATACCCGAAAAAGTCTAAAAGTTATCAATTCTACTGTCCTTCCCATTCTATCAGGATCGTTGAGACTGGAAATGTCAAATTCATTAAGGAAACTGAAAATAGTGGGAGCACAAACATTAGAAACTTTATATTTAAGGAAGAAAGGACTGTGACTTCGGTCATAGTCACTCTAGATCACGTGGATATAAATGTTGCAGTCGACTCTACAGTCACTGCAGAACACCACGTTAAACCTCATGTACAACCCATTGATGAGGAAAATCAAAATCACACCCAACAAGTTGAACCATTAAGAAGATCTGAAAGAGAGAGGAGACTTGTAAATCGAGATGATTACATCGTATATTTACAAGAGCATGAGTTTGGCATTGGGATGAAAAAGGATCCTGAATCCTTTGCACAAGTCAAACAAAGTGCTAATCCTTCCCGTTCATTTAATGTCATGAAAGATGGTTGAAATCCATGATAGATAATAAAGTATGGAATCTTGTTGAGTTACCCTTTGAAATAAGGCCGATTGGTTGTAAATGGATATATAAAACCATGCTGGACTTTAAGGGTAATGTCTAAATATATAAAGCTAGATTTGTTACCAAGGGTTTTAATCAGCGCGGGGCATTGTCTTTTAAGAGACTTTCTCATCAGTATCTAAGAAAGACTCATTCAGGATCATAATGGCCCTTGCAGCTCATATGGATTTAGAGTTACATCAGATGGATGTAAAAACATTTTTTAATGAGGATCTGAATGAGAATATATATATGTTACAACCCGAGGGTTCTGTAGCACATGGCTCAAAACATTTGTTTTGTACGTTAAAGAATTCCATCTATGGGTTAAAACAGGCATCACGATAGTGGTACCTAAAGTTTCATAAAGTAATTTCATCATATGACTTTGTAGAAAACACTGTAGACGAATATATGTACATTAAAATCAGTGAGAGTTAGTTCATTATGATGATTTTGTATGTTGATGACATTCTGTAAGCTAGCAGTGACATCAGGATGTTGAGCGACACTAAGAAATTCTTATCTTAAATATTTGAAATGAAGGACCTTGGTGATGCCTCTTATGTCATTGACATTCCGATTTGTCGTGACAGATCTCATTGACTGGTCAGCTTGTCATAGAGGACCTACATTATTAGGATACTCGAAAGGTATGGAATGCAAAATTGTGCTCTTGGATAGTCATCCATTGTAAAGGGTGATAAATTCAGATAATTCCAGTGTCCCAAGAATGACTTGGAAAAGAATCGAATGAAGGAAATTTCGTACATATCAATAGTAGGGAGCATCATGTATGCTCAAGTCTACACGCAGTCAGATATTGCCTTTGCTGTTGGAATGTAGGGCATGTATCTATCTAATCTATGAACGCAATATTGCATGGCTGCAAAGATAGTGTTACACTACCTACAAAGAACAAAGTACTTCAAACTTACTTACAGGAGATCTAACCTTTTAGAGTTGGTTAGATGCTTAAATGCAAATTATGCTGGCTACGTTAATACTAAGAAGTCTACCTCAGGCTACATCTTTATGATGGTTGTGGAGTTGTATCTTAGAAAATCGTAAAACAGTCAACTATAACCACATCCACCATGGAAGCTGACTTAATTACTTGTCATGAGACATCTAATCAAGCATTGTGGTTACAAAGTTTCTTCTCTGATTTGTGGGTACTGGAGCATATCCTGAAATCATTAAGAATATTTTTTGATAATTCAGCTGCAATTTCCTTATCTAATTACAACAGACACTCATCAAGGTCGAGGCATATCGACATCAAGTATCTTGTTGTAAATGAAAGATTTCAAAATCATCAGTGTTTGTGGAGTTCATCGGCACGAAGTAGATGATTGTGGATCCGCTCACTAAAGAGTTTCCTATCATGCCATTTCAGGAGCATGTAACATTTAATGGGAGTCCTTGATCCTACAAATGTTTTCAGTTAGTGGGAGTTGAGCATGTTTTATTTTCACAGGCATTAAAGAGATCTCATTTAATAAAGTTATTTGGTGATTCTGATATAAAGTTAATTTCTACTTCTCTCTAAGTATGCACAATACAATTTAAGTAAGTATAATTACAGTCACGCTTCATTGGGGATATTTGAGGGCTTCAGGACCACTTAAGGATAGACACACATCATCACATTATGCGTGTAATCCTTATACCATATTTCCTAGTTCCAAATCTATGTCATCAAGACTATTAGTATTTGTGACTACGCTTAACCTCACTTTGCATAGATTAAATGTTGTGATGACTACCACCATTCGATACTCACAATCTTAATCAACTAAATTGTTATATCACTACCTGTATTATTTAACAATATCAGTTAACCATTGGGATGTTTCTTCAAATCAAAACATGTTTTTCAAAATATTTCAAAAGATTAATCATTGACATTGATCAAATGTGCCCAAGTGGGAGAATGTAAAAATTCTATAAGGTGGGCCTTATTGATCAACGGTCTGGATTGTCCCAAGGGTTGGATAATGTGATCGAGTATACCAGTGGGCCCCACTAAGTTGTGATACATTCAGAAATTTATGTAATGGGTGAAGTACTATAATTGTGATACACACATAGTATTCTAGAGGAACTAGGATTATCAAATTCGTGTGGAGCCATAGGGAGAGGAGTTTTGATGGGTTTCAAACTCCTCTACCCTCTACATTATGAAATAGGGCTGGTTCCTCAATCTGACATCATGGATAGAAGTTACAGCCACATCATGATCTCTAAAGGGTGTAAGGAGAGGAAGACCTCAGTGATCCTATTTACATCAATGACATCTCAATCAAGTACGCCATGTATTCAGATTTCTTGATCTCTATATCCAATGCATAGATCGATCCTTGGTATTCTGCATTAAGAAAAATTAACACACATGTGAGCTGAGGGGACAGTGGAAGTAGGCTTTTAAGAAAGAATGTGATGGTTTGTGGGAGGAAGGAAAGACGGAGGTTTGAGTTTTGAATTCATCTTCTCTGGGCGAGTGATCTCTTATAAGATTTTTTTCTTTTCTTTCATTATTCCTTTGATTCATAGTCTAAAAAATCCAAGGATAATCTCCTTTCTCTTTTATTTCTTTTGTCATAAGAAAACCAGAATCGAAGGCCTTTTTCATGTAATTCAAATTGTAGACTAATCGAGTCGGCTTGGTTAACTCGCTCGAATTGACTCAGACAAGTTCAGCTCGAAACTGAATTCAGGCCAAATCGAGCTCAATTTTTTAGCTCAAAAAAATTTCAAATAGAGTCTGAGTTGGCCTGAGCTCAACTCGACTCAGATCGGTCCATAACTTGAACTTGGCTCATATCGATTAGACTCGGCTTGCTCAGTCAGCTAATATAAATATCAATTTTAAAAAAAAACCTACTTCCTTTTCATTTCTCTCAACTCGCACCAACGCCCCATCTCGACAGCCCCCAAACCTCTTCTCTCTCTCTCTCTCTCTCTCTCTCTCTCTCTCTCTCTCTCGTTGCCTGAGCCACTACTCTTCTGCCTAACCTCTAGTTTGACTTTCAAGTCCATGTGTCATTGCCCTGCTTGCCCTTGTCTGACTATCCTAGCCTCTGGCCCGAGTTCAGCTCGTCACTGCCCTACCCATCCGTCCGATAAACAATCAAACCCTTTCTCAATTATCATTGTATTTAGGTGGCCGACCCAACCATATTAGCTTAGCCAGACGATGTACATGGATCCTTAGATTAACATTTTTGATCATATATATATATATTGTTATGGGGAAATATGGTTCGACCGCCCTCAGGGTTGGCTTGGGCTGACGAGCATACACTCCTGTGTCACCTCATCCAGAGATGCTAGACTTCGCATCCCCAAGCGTAGTCCGTGGTAGTGCATGTTCTCGAGCTTCCACCTATGTACCTCATAAGGATTGTCCTGAAGTCCCCTGTCAGAACAGGCCCTAGGGATTGATTAGCTCAGTGAAGTTGAGGAAGAGTTCAATGAGAACAGATGGGACTGACGAGAAGATAGGTCTAAACCTCCGCTTAGAAAAACTAATAACCCAGACGACTAATGCAGAACTTTTGAGCTCCTCATGGCAATCCCTGGCTGGTTAATTGATTGGTTCAGTTCGGCTCCATCTGGTCAATTGAACGGTTCAGCTCAGCTCTATTTGATCAATTGATCAGTCTAGCTCAGGTCCATCCTCGGTCAATTGATTGGTTTAGCTCGACTTCATCCCTAGTCAATTGATTGGTTCATCTTGGCTCCATCCCCGGTCAATTGTTTGGTTCAACTAGACTTCATTTGGTTAATCGATTGGTTTAGGTTGGCTCAGTTCGGGTCAGCTCCATCTGGTCAATCGATTGGTTCAACTCGACTTCAACACAAATAAACGAAGATTCAATTCAGGTTTTGTGATGTCCACTTTCTATAGCCGTTATCTTCTTCATGAGTCCTGATAACCTCCTTGGATCACTTATATATGGGTTTATCTCAGACGAAATAAGAGGTCTAGACCGTACCGACCTATGACGCTCCGATCAGAGCAGTACCAACTTACCTCGGGTATGTGTGACTCCAAGGTAACCGTCGGCATCCATCACCTGCGTGTAACCGTCCACCACGTAATTCCATGGTAATTGTCCATATTCACCACTTGCACACATCTCACCTAACGGCTAATATCATGCTTGAGATTGCGGACTACCATGTCCTACATACACTATAAATAAAGATTCTACCCACACTGAAAAGGTACGCAGAATCTTTCACCCTAAACATGTCAACATGAATAGACCCAGATTCCTTACCTGACTTTGACATCGGAGGTCCCTTGCTCTAGCCAGGGTCTCCTTTGCTCTTCTCTTGTGCAAGTGGTCGGAGGTCTGAAGAGGGCGGTCCGGATTCTTGCATCAACACACACACACACACACACACACACAACTCTAAAACCTTAAAGATCCCAAAACTTAAAACCCTTAACCCTAAAATCACTAAAATCTTAAAATCCTAAAACCTTAAATCCTAATGTTAGATTGTTAATGTTAGTTATTGTGATTATTAATGTTATTGTTATTGCCAGTGATGTGATTGTTAATGTTAGATGGTTAGATTCTTAATTTGTTAATTTATTATTATTAGATTGTTAATGTTAGATGCAATACCTTCATTTTGAATGGATGTAATGAGAATGAGGGATTGTTGGTGGATGGATGTATGAGATGGTTTGGTGGTTGGATGGATGAATGTATGGGAAGATTGGGTGGATGGATGCATTGATGGACGGTTGGATGGATGCATGGATGGATGGATGGATGGATGGATGGATGTGAGAGAGATTGTTAGATTGTTTTAAATTTGTTAATTTTTCAATTGTTAAGTTGTTTTTAATTTATTAGATTTTTAAATTATTTTAATATATTAGATTATTAATATATTGGTGCTAAAATGTTATATTGTTTTTAATTTGTTAATTTGTTAGATTGTTAGATTGTTAGATTGTTAGATTATTTTTAATATGTAAGATTGTTAATGTTAGAATATAATGATAAATAATCAATTTCCCATTAATTTAAATATTTATATATTTCCAAACATATATACAATGTGTTCTTATAGGCATAGAAATCCTTTAATTATCTCTTTTTGGATAGTTCATTCTTAGATAGATTATAATGTTTTCATTTATTCCAATTTAAATGCATAGGTTTGTTATGGTTCATCCTCCTTTAATCTCTATATATATTTCATGCATTTATTTTTTTCATCAAATGTCCACACTTTGTGTAGATGCTTGATAGGAGAAACAAATATAGGATAAATATATTTGGAGAGAAAATGAGAGATGCTCCTGGAATTTTGGCATGGCATTTAAATTGAAAAATAAAGGTGTTACAATCTTTTCAACCTTAAATGGGTGATTGATTTAGACTTTTAGAAAAATACAGTCATCTAGGAAAGCATTACAATTTTCAATCTATAATATGGTATAGTGAAGATGATAACCTGTCAAAACTTTATCTTACAGATGACCAGTGAGGAGTCCCAAGTACCTCAGGTGTGGGTGCTTCAGCTAGATCTCCTCTTACTATGGAGGGAGACGTATCTTTAACTGCAACCAGAAGAAAAAAAAAGATTAGTAGTGTGGGATGAATTTTATGAAATCATAGTTAATGGTGTGTTGAAGATCAAATGCATTAACTATAAGTCATTATATAGTAAGAATCCTAGGGAGTCAACACCACATTTAAATAGACATAAGCAAATTGTTCAAAGATACCAAAAATCCCACCACCAGGCCGATAATTACTGTTATTTAGTGAGTTTGAAGGGGATGACTCCAAAGGAATAGTTTTCACTCAGAAGTTTGAGAAGGAAAACTTAAAAGAGTGGTATGATATATTAGTGATCACTAAAGAAAACTATTTCAGAATGATAGAAAACAAAGTGTTCATGTCTTTCTTTAATTCCTTAACCCTCGAGCTGAGAAGGTCTCCCATGTCATTATACAGAGAAAGTGCAAGAAAATTTACATAAATGAGAAGATGAAACAAACAAAAAAAACGTTTTGGCATCAATCTACAAAATAAGTTTGACATCTAATTTGTTGACTGCATCCAATTAAAGAAGGGAATATATTTCATTAATTGTGCACTATGTAAATGAAGATTGGAAACCCTATAAGAGAATCTTGAACTTCTGCCACCTTCCTCCTCATAATATTTTCTTATTTCAGATTGCATCTATACTTGTTTACAAGATTGGGGCATTGAGAAGAAAATTTCAGCAATAACTTTAGATAATGTTTCAGCAAATCATAGTGTAATTTCTTATCTATGTAACTAGTTCAAAGTAACCGAAAATTTATTTTTAGAAAAAAAAATATATTTCAGGTTAGGTGTTGTGCCCACATTATAAACTTGATTGTATAAGAATGAATGAAAATAATTGACCATACTATTGAAACATCAGAGAAAGTGTGAAATATATAAGGGGGTCACCCTCGAGATTGAATATATGGAGTGACATCAAATAACGTTTGAATGTGTTATCTAAAAGAATGTTGAAGTTAGATGTATGCACATGTTGGAACTCAACTCATGAAATGTTAGATACGGCAATGAAATTGGAGCTTACATTTTCCAGATATGCGGCGCGTGACAGAACATATTCATAGTTGCTGAGTATAGATGATTGGAGCAAAGCAAAAGAAGTTCACAATTTTTTGAAAGTTTTTTATGACTGCGTGAAGATTTTTTCTGAAAATAAGTATTCAACCGCGAATATGTTTCTTCCATCTCTTTAAAAGATTAAGGATGCCCTACAAAAAAAATGCTAGTGAGGGTCCATAATTTATACAACAAATGACAATTGGTATGCAAATAAAGTTTGAAAAATAATGAGATGAATGTCATTTGTTGATGGCCTTAACAGTTATTCTTGATCCTTGTTGCAATATAGGTGAGGTCTAGTTTATTTTTGTGAAGATTTATTCTATTGAAAAGGCGGTAACGGATACCTCCAAGGTTCGTCACACACTCGAAGAATTGCACAATTCATATGCTATTAGTTTACCCACAACATGTATTAAAGAAATTAGAGTTATGGATGTTTTTATAAGCGATGATGATGTGCTTAATGAATACATGTCTTACTTAGTATAAGAAGAAATATAAGTTCAAGTAAAGGAATCAGAGTTATAATTATATCTTAAAGAGCCAATCATAAAGCACTTAGACTTTGATGTTTTGAAATGGTGGAAGAGGAGAGTCAATGAATCAAAATACACTACATTATCTATGATGGTACGAGATATATTATCAATACCAATTTCAACAATGGCATCAGAATCTACTTTTAGCACGACGATTAGGGTTGTGAGCAACCATCGACGCTCACTTTCACAAAGAAATAATCAAAGCATTAATTTATAGACAAGATTGGTTACGTCTGATATGGAGAGATAATATTCATGATAAGGAAGATGAAGAGATTAAGAGTTAAGATGAGACTACACCTACAATAACAACTACATGAAGGTGGATATAAATTATTTTTACTCTGTTGAAACTTGAATGTGATGTAATGTTACTTAAGTTGAAAGTGATGTAATGTGATTTTTATTCATCATTATTTTTTTCTTTTATTTATTATATTGCTTCTATTTAGCTCTTATATCAAGTTATTCGTTTCTAATTTTTATTTAGTTTTATAAATCCTCAACATACTAATTTATATATAAAAAAAAAATCGAGTGTAGATATGTCATCATCCGACTCATTGACCAACATTTAGGACTACGGTTCCCTAATTGACTCGCCAAGATCTAGAAGAATGAAGATTATGTGTGGGGCAAAGTTTGCTAATAAAACTAATTAATTCGATTACACCTGACATGTCTGGGTGGTGATGTAAAATCATGCTTTAAAGCCCTAAAGGAGGTCCAAATTCTTTTTTAAGCTATTCTAGATTCAAATAAGAAACTTTTCACTCTAACCAGACCTTTTGGTATATGGATAACTACTACAAAAGTGACAGATGAGGAAGCCAGATTAAGAGCTTTGGAAGAAGAGAAACTCTAACTCACCTTAAAATGTAGTATAGAAGAGGCTTATAGACATGAGCGATGTCCTCCAAGACAACATGATGTTGAAAGAGGATCAAGCACACGTAACAAAAAGAAGAAGATTAATAAATCTAAGTTTCTCACTATTCTCGGTGAAATTTATAAGTCGTTGGGTACTACGTACAAATCTTCACACAAAAAAGTTTGAAAAATCTAATTCAAACTATAAAAAAGCATGATGGAAACATCTTTTCAACTTCTGGTTCAAAGAGGTGAACCAATATGTATATAAAAAATTAGATAGCAGCTCAGATGGATCAAACGATGATGTAAGAGCTTATATGTAAGGACCGTATCCTGATATCGTACCATTTTACCAACTCTCGTGATCCTCTCTGTCGAATTTCGGTGACCCGCGACCTGTAGACAGTGATTGCGCACAACCCTAAGACACACCCTGAAGACTTGAGTCAACTCAACCCGAAAATCATACCCCCGCGACTGCACCATCGCTGCGGTTCTAACATCGCATCTTATGTACCAATGCGATACCCTGACTAAGAGTAGTAGGCTCGCGTATATTTTAAGAAAACACCGTGCGTTGCAAATCTTGAGAGAGGAATCTCTACCCATCCTTTTACATCAACTAGTCAAGTCCAACCTATGACTAACCCATACCTTTCTTCCCACCAAGACAAGTAACCCATTCCCAAAGTCAACTCTCATGTCACTCCTCTTACACCGCCATACCTTCCACCCCATCATTTCTTACACACCCATCCCTCTCTCCTTACATCTCCCATCTTTCACTCATTCCATTCTCTACCATTCTTTAGCAACCAAGAGAAGAAAAATCCTAAGAAGAGAAAAGAAGCTAAGTACTACTACCCCAATTATCACCATCCAACCATCCAAACTTCATCATTAACCATTGAAAAGAGAGCTTAGGAGCTAAGGATTTCAAGGAGCCAAGAAGATAAGCTATAGGTGGATGTTTTCGGGATTAGATTGTAATTTTTATTGATGGGCCAAGTGGGGCCTACCGGTTAATGGTATAGATGTTATTTGGGACCCAAGGTGTGACAAATGGCCCACCGTGATTCATATATATAAATCCATGATGGGGTCATTCTCCATGGACCCTACCATGATGATTATTTGATAATCAATATGAAGAGGCCGCCTAGACCTTGAGTTTGTGGTGGGGATGGTATTCCCATCTTGATTTCTTTATTTTAGGGCCCACATGTTTTGAGACCCATCTTGATGTATGTAATATAGTTCAAGCGAGCTCATAGTGGAGGAGGTCCCTTCCACCACGTGCCCCTCTCTCTATCTCTCTCTTTCCTTGTTGATGGCTCACCTCGATGCATGAGTTTTATCCACGCCGTCCACCCAAGTGGGACCACATCGCTATCCATTTTGGGCTTGCATGACTGGCTGGTCACACAGGCCCAAGTGGTTAGGAAAACACAAATATCGGCTTGATCATTGAGTGGGGTGGCCCACGTGAGTGGACCCCACCTTGATATATATGTATTGTATCCATGTCATCCCATTCGTGGAACACCCTTGCCATCCGACAGCAGGGCCCACCTTACTGGACTGATCGTCCAGCGGCCCACCTGCTGTCCATTTTAGACAGGCCTGTATGAAGGGAAAACTGTCACGCCATAAACTCGGAAACCAGACTCACAAAATTCCCAATCGCTGAATCTGGTGCCGACAGCCTCCATAGTACCCCATTCTCAGCTCCCAGCGCACATACGCTAGATTCCGATCCTAGGATCCTACAAGGAGAATTTTCCAAAGTACATTTATCTCGTAAGAAGCATAACTACAAGTTTACCCAAATCACAAAGGCAACAACATCATCACCACATATCCACTAATAAAAATATTTGAATACAGTACATGAAGGGGAAATACATATATATCAAAAATAAAGCTCCAGAAGAAAGCTGCACGCTCCAAGCTCAATGCTGCTGTGACCTAACGCCACCTGCACGCATCTATCATGCATAAGCTTATAGAAAGCTTAGAGGGTGGTGAAAGTATGTGCGATGCATGTGCCAAGCATATAAATATCAGAGTAAGTGGAAATACTGGCAATCCATAAATCGTACAATATCAGAGTAATGCGGAAACATGCTGGTAAGTCAATAAATTCATCAACTTCATTCAAGCTATGCAATGCAAAAACATAATAAGCCAATATCATATATTGAGGAAGCAATGTAGTATACAAATCCTAATGAGTCCACAAATACCGTCAGGATCAGCTAGACTATATAAATGCAGAAATATAGTAACCCAAAATGTCATATGCCACGGATGCAGTATGCGGTGCGAATGAAATGACCAAGCTAGAGTGTGAAGTCGGGATGATAGTATGTAGTATCGCAGGCTACAGGGTTCCTCACAAGGGACTTCTATCCAAACTAGTCCCATACCTAAATTTGGATAGATAGGCTCAATGTGGTAAACTCCTGATCTGAGGTTAGTCAAGCGCCCCAACTGAAATCCTGGTTATTGCAAAGGTACACATATAAATTAGTTGTGCACCACCAGCCCGAGTGGATAGTGAATGAATGAATGAGTAAATGCTGAGTATGCAAGTCTTGCTCAATAAGTCCATAAATCAGTATCGTACATCTCTGGGATCATCATCGGGGTCTAGTACACTCTAATGCAATCGTCGCCCACTGGATACGTGACCATGCAAGTGGAGGAGATCTCACTATCTACCTAGCCAGTAGTCAGTCAATATCTATCTAGCACGCTAATAGCGGACCTAATTACGAGTTGGTCAAACTTAACATAGTTATGCCCACTACCCTCAGGCGAGTAAGGCTACAACCCCTTCCTAATTGGCCACAACACAGTAGGAGACGCGGCCTACTGGTATTCGACACTCAAGCGCTCATGTATTCACTCAGTTTAAATGTTGGGACATCTCGTAGCCACAGAGGTTTAAGGATTTTCACCCAGGGACATTTATGACACCCCGATGCTAGTAACAAATTTTCAGTGTCCCATCTAGCCATCCACGACATGCCTGTGGAGGCTACGGCACTGATGTCATTAGGGCGTACAGTAATCACAACACACAATGCAAGATTCATGAGTCATACAATCCAGTCATGCATCATTCCTACACATACCGTGCGCTCATGTGAGACAATCTCTGCTTATTAAGGAGTCTCATAACAACCTGCCCAATGACATATACAATGGTCAACCACATCTCATAATAAACATGTAGATGATGCGTATGGGCATGTATCATGATGCTATGCTATCACATACTCATAATCAGTATCAATAACCGACACCAATAATCGGCATCAACCTCGATAATCGGCACCGATAATTAGCATTGATAATCAGCCTCGATAATCGGCCTAACAGAGGGCCTAAGGGAAGGTCACAATGTGGACATTTGACCATCATTGCCCACCAATGTGGACATTTAACCAACATTGCTCCCAATGAGTGGCCCTTATAGGGCCAAACATATAGTGGGCCCATGGCCTCACACAAGGGCCTAATATACATCACCATGGGCCTCACTCATGGACCACATATACATCATAATGGGCCGAATCACATGAGCTACATATACATCGTCTTGGGCCTCATTAAACGGGCCATAAATACATCACATTAGGCCCCATCAATGGGCCTCATATACATAAAGTGAGCCGCACCAATGGGCCTCTTATACATCATATCGGGCCTCATCAAAGGTCACGAACACATCATAATGGGCCTCCTAACGTGGACCATATATACATCACATTGGGCCTTACTCATGGGCCTCAAATACATTATATCGGGCCTCATACCTGGGCCACAATTACATCATAGTGGGCCTCGCCAAATGGGTCATAAATATATCACATTGGGCTGCGCTTATGGGCCTCTCATACATCACATCGAGCCTTGCCAAATGGGCCTTATACATATCGGATTGGGCTGTTTGGATCAAACATATACATCACGTGGGGCCCACGTCCCATGTGGATGGTGTGGGTATACATCATATGGCCTCACAGATGTACGGTGAGGATTTAACACATATATCATGGTTAGCCATGGACGTACAATGTAAATATAAATTACATATATCGAGGTGGACCACACACAGATGGAAGGCATAGTATACAACACATCATCAAGGTACGGGCCCACACAACCCCAAACAGACAGACAGCGTGGATGTAAGACACATACATCAGGGTTGACTCCAAGCAGCACCGTCCAAATGGATAGTGAGAATATAGACACATACATCTCGGTGTGCCTCGTGTTCTGGATGGTTTGGATGAACACATCATCAAGGTGGCCCCATGATCTGACAAAATGGATGGATGGTGTAGATAAAAGACACTTACATCAAGGTGGGTCCCACTAGCCCACACGTGTCACATGTGTGGGGTGGGCCCACACCTCAAATAGACAGTGAATATAAACACATATATCAAGGTGGCATCCACCATCCAACAAACTGGACGGACAGTGGATATAGAATATATACACCAAGGTGGGTCCCATCCCCACACGTGCCACATGTGTGGGGTGGACCACGTCCAAACAGATGGACGGTGTGGGATATAACAAATATATATATAGGTGGATTCCACTGTCCTGGCCAATGTACGGTTGGATGAAACAATACATCACAAGGGATCCCACACCCCACATCTAGATGGACGGTGTGGATGCAACCCATGCTGTAAGTGGGTCCCACATGTCCCATGTGGATGGACAATGTGGATGGAGTCCATGGGACTTGATGACGTCAATTATCAGCAGCAAAGCTGCTAGGTAACGTACACCAGCCATTCAGCTAAGTGGGTCGCACGTATGGCCATCTATAGTATATTATAATATTATATATATATATATATATATTTTAAAATATATCAAGCCAGCGTCCATATAGCAGTTACTGCTGCTGGGGATGCAAGGATGGACATCTTTGTTTGCCACTGTCCAAACCACATCGTCTGAACAGTGTGGATACATCACGTACATTAGATGGGTCCATTTGGTGGCCCACTAATCAAGCTAATAACAGTGTTTTCCCTTCATCCAGGGTCCGATCAAGGATGGGCAGCATGTGCTGCTGGTTGACAGCGGTGGCTATCACGCCCCAAACTCAGAAACCGGGCTCACAAAATTTCTGATCGCTAAATCCGGTGCTGACAACCTCCGTAGTACCCCATTCTCGGCTTCCAGCACCCATACGCCAGATTCCGATCCTGGGATCCTACGAGGAGAATTTTTTACCATATATTTATCTCGTAAGAAGCATAACCACAAGTTTACCCAAGTCACAAATGTCACGCCCCAAATCCTGAAATCGAATTCACAGGAATCCCGATTGCCGAATCCGGTGCTGACAGCCTCCGTAGTACCCCATTCTCGGCTCCTAGCGTCCATACGCCAGATTCCGATCCTGGGGTCCTACAAGGAGGGTTTTTTTTATATATACATTTAACTCGTAATAAGCATAACCACAAGATTACCCAATTCGCAAAGGCAACATCATCATCACAACAAAGGTAACCTCATTATCACATATCCACTAATATCAAAACTTTTAAGTACAATGCATAAAAGGAAATACAATAACAATATCGAAAGCTCCAGAAGTCCACCGCACGCTCCAAGCTTAATGCTGCTATAACTTAATGCCACCTCACGCATCTATCATGCATAAGCTTATAGAAAGCGTAGACGGTGGTGTAAGTATGTGCGTAAGATAAGTGTCAAGCACATAATATATCAAAGCAATTGGAAATACTAATAACTCCATAAAATATCATCAAGCTTATCTAGATATGTGATGCAACGGCATAATAAGCTAATGATATATATTGAGAAAGTATTATAAGTCAGCTATGCAATGCGGAGACATAATGAGCCAAATATCAGATACCAAGGATGCCATACAATATACAATTCTAAAGAGCTATAAATACCATCAGCCTCATCTAGGCCATATAAATGCAAAAACATAGCAACCCAAAATGTCATATGCCGCAGATGTAATGTAATATGCAGTGCGAATAAAATGACTAAGCTGGAGTGTGAAGTCGGGATGATAGTACGTAGTATCGTAGGCTATGGGGTCCATCACAAGAGACTTCTGTCCAAACTAGTTCCATACTTAAATTTAGATAGTCAGACTCAATGTGGTAAACTCCTGATCTCAGGTTAGTTGCGTGCCCCAACCGAAATCCTGGCCATTGTGAAGGTACATAAAATAATTAGTTGTGCACCACCAGCCTGAGTGGATAGTGAATGAATGGTTAAAATGCTGAGTATGTAACTCCTACTCAATAAATCCACATACCAATACTGTATATCTCTAGGATCATCACCGGGGTCTAGTACACTCTAAGTTGGCTACCGCCCCGGCCGACCGCATAGCCCAGTGAGTGGAAAAGACCTCACTACCCGCCTACCAGTAGTATACCAATGCCTACCTGGCTCGTCAATAGCAGACCCATTTGGGAGTTGGTCAAACTCAGCCTAGCTTACAGCCCCCTCACTCGAGCAGATAAGGCCACACCCCCTCCCAACTGACCACGACACAGTAGGAGACGCGGTCTACTGGTATTCGGCACTCGGGCGCTCACGTATCCACTTGGTGTAAATGTTGGGGCGTCTCTTGGCCGTGGAGGTTTTGGGACTTTTACCCATGGACATCTAAAGTGCCCAGACGCTCGAACCAAACACTTATAGTGTCCTATCTAGCCAACCACGACATGCCTGTGGAGCCTACAGCGCTAATGTCGCTAGGGCGTATAGTAATCACAACACAATGTAAGATGTATGAGTCATACAATCTAGTCATGTGTCAATCCTTCGCTTACCGTGCGCTCATGTGAGACAATCTCTGCCTATTAGGGAGTCTCATAACAACCTGCCCAATGACAAATGCAATGGTCAACCAGATCTCATAATAAACATGTAGATGATGCGTATGGGCATGTACATGTTGCTATGCTGTGACATACTTATAATCAGTATTGACAATTGGCACCGATAATCGTCATCGATAATCGGCTTCTATAATCGGTCTCGGCAATCAGAATCAGCCTCGACAATCGACCGCGACAATCGGAATCGACATCGATAATCGAAATCGGCATCGACAATTGAAATCAGCTTCGACTCGTCAATCGGAATCGGCCTCGATAATTAGAATCGGCCTCCATAATCGGAATCGACCTCCATAATCAGAATCGGCCTTAACAATTGGAATCCACCTCGACAATCGAAATCAGCCTCGACAATCAGAATTGGCCTCGTCAATCGGAATTGGCCTCAACAATCGGAATCGGCCTCGAAAATAGGAATCGACTTTGATAATCAGCCTCGACAATTAGAATTAGCCTTGATAATTGGAATCAGCCTCGTCAATTGGAATCGGTCCCGACAATCAGCCTTGTCAATTGAAATTAGTCTTGATAATCGACCTCGACAAACAGAATTGGCCTCAATAATCGAAATCGGCCTCGACAATCGGAATTGGCCTCGACAATCGAAATTAGCCTCGACAATCGAAATCAGCCTCGACAATCAAAATCAGTAATCGGCCTAATAAAGGGCCTAAGGGAAGGTCACAATGTAGACATTTAACCATCATCGCCCATCAATGTAGACATTTAACCATCATTGTTCCCAAGGGGTGGCCCATAAAGAACCAAACGTATAGTGGGCCCATGGTCTCATACAATGGCCTAATATACATCACCATGGGCCTCTCTCAAGGACCTAATACACATCATGATGGGCCTCATTTATGGGCTACATATGCATCACATTGGGCCTCACTCATGGACCTCATGTACATCACAATGGGTCTCAATACATGGGCCCATATATGTCAAATGGGTCATAATATATGGGCTGAAAAATACATCTCATTGGGCCTTATCAAATGGGCCAGAAATACTTTATAATGGGACTTACCAAGTGGGTTGAAAATACATCACAATGGGCCTTACCAAATGGGCTAGAAATACATCACAATGGGTCGCTCATACGAGCTTAATATACATCACCATGGGCCATGATGCATGGGCCCCAAATACATCACAATGGGCTATAACCCATGGGCCTCAATATATATCATAATGGACCGCATCAATAGCCGCACCAATGGGCCTCATATACAACAAGTGGGCCGTAACAATGGGCTGCACTAATGGGCTTCATATACCACAAGTGGGCTACATTAATGGGCCTCAAGAGAGCTTAGATTACACCAAAAATCATTTCAATAGTTGTAGGTGCAACATGTGTAAGACCCATACCCTAGACTGTACTGTTCCTTAGGCTTCCACGATCCTCCCAGTCAAATTTCGGTAACCCTCGACCTGTATCCAATGTTTACGTGCGATCTTAAGCCGAGTCCTGCATACCGAAGTCGGCTTGACCCAAAACTTGTACCTTAGCTACCACGTCGTCACTATGTGTAATGCCTTGAAATTCGGGGGTCGAGCATAACTCAACTCCCGAGTTCCAAAACATCACTTATGCAACATATTTAATGATGGATGTATGTTGTCTATATTAGTGCATAAAACATGGAATAGATTAAGCCAAAACACAGATATAATTCAGGGATAAGTGAAGGAAGCAAGCGGAAGACTTATAGAAATATATGTGTACAAGTGTAGATCCCTGAAGTACATTCACCAACCAGGTCATATGAAAGTGTTACTTAACAAAATTACAAGTATCAAGTTACATTATTTAAATTCCCAAAAATAATCCCAGCATCCTGCGCATCAGACCAAGTTGCTCCTTTTGAAGAATTTCGATCATTGTCAGAAGAATACGTATATTGCAATTGAAGGCTAGTAGTTGATCTTGAAGACTTAAACTTTTGAGTAGATAATTGCTAATATTTTTGAAGGCATTTGCTGATGCTGTAATTTGAACCTGATTCAAGAGGAACACATTTTTTTGCATGTTGTTTACTCAACATTTAAAATTTTCATTAGGCAATTGCATATTTGAGCATATCTAAAATGAAATATATATTTGTGGTATTTTGAATGTTGCACATAGTTTATGCTTTGCATATTTGAGCATATCTAAATTGAAATATGTATCTACGACATTTTGAATGCTAACTTAATTTATGCTTTTCATATTTGAGCATCTCTAAAGTGAAATATGTATCTGCAGCATTTTGAATTCTAAACTTAATTTATGCTTTTGAGCAGTGGATCCAATGTACTTTTGACTGACCATACTTTGACTGGACATGACCTGACTTGACTGGACTTGATTGAACTAAACTCTACTAGTCTATATTGAACTAGACTGAACTTGACTGGACTAGTCTAGATTGAACTAGACTGGACTAGACTGACTAGTCTAGATTGAACTAGACTGGACTAGACTGACTAGTCTAGATTAAACTAGACTGGACTGGACTGATACTACTAGACTGACACCTACACACAGTTTAGGCTCTTGAGTAGTGGAGCAACACACAATTTAAGCTCTTGAGTAGTGGAGCACATGCAGTTTCTTATACTCATGCAGGAGTCAGGTCTCACGTGATGGTCTCTGTAACTCTTAGGAGTTCACTGGACTTCTCACTGCCTGGGGAGTTCACAAACCGCGGTTCATCAGAGGGGCCTAGTGAAGCTACTGGGGCCGTGAACTTGGTTGGAATTACGCACAGGGTTGGCCACAGTAACTCTCTAAAGTTCACAGAGCTCATAAGGCGACCTTTGGGGTACCAAATCCCGGGTTGTCAGTCCATCAATGAGTAGGTTTAAGCCCTTCCTCATGAGTTAGTACTGAAATCGAGCCAAAGATCTGGGGGGTCTTACGTATGGTTGGCCTACCTATGGACATGGCCAAAGAGCTCACACTGCGGCCTACTTTTTCTTCGTCTGCAAGGTCGAGCCCATTCACGGGAGGTCATTTTCCTCCGTTCCCTGTGACACTGCCAGAAGCTATATAGACGGCATGGGGGTTATGCGTGATTGGCCATTGAGGACTTTTTGGCCTTTTAGGCTTTTAGTCGCTGGCTTTGTCAACTGCCCGCATAGGTATGTGTACGATGGCCTTCACGGGCTTTTTAGGGCCACTGGCTTCTCGCTGCTACCTGAATGGTGATCTTGACAGGCCTTATGCATAGTTGGCTGTATAGGCTTGGCTAGGCTGCCTTAAATGATAAGCTACCATCGCTGTCATCAACTTTATATGTGGTTGGCTATATAGTTTATTCCACTGCTAAAAGATTATCAATAATTGATATTTCGGATCAATAATTGACATTTCGGATCAATAATTGATATTTCGCTACTGCTGATAATGTTCTGAGAACATTTATATTATACTTAAAATAGTGTATCAACTTGGCGATGATAGCAATTTTGATAAGCGATTGATGATGATAGCGATAGTTGCCAATCTGGGTGATAATCATCGGTACCTGGCGATTCTGGCGGAAATCTTTGGTGCCGTTGGCAATCGTCAATGCTTGGCCGTGATCATCCATGCTTGGCATTGATCATCAGTGCTTTTCATTTGGCGATGACTTGATATGCTCGAAAGCCTGTCTTACTTTGGCGATGACTTGATATGCTTGAAAGCCTGCATTTTATTCATATACACAAAAGAAATATATTCTATGGTGAGAAATACATTTCACAGTTTCTTACTCACCTGTCTTGCCCCCTTTTGATTAGGAAGCATTGCTTTGGGAATCTTCGTAATCAAAATCATGATGTCGCGACCTTTAACAAATACACTGATGCCGCATCATTTCATACTTTTGCTCAAGATTAGCTTTGCCCCCAGTCTCGAACTAATCAGGCTTGTGTACTCTTATCACTTCTTTTATGTCATACATCTTAACAATTATGCTTTTATCAACCGTCTTCTGTAACTTGTTCTTCAAGCCATTCACTTTTCTTTCTTCTTCAATTGTATCTCATGAATTTCTCCTGAAATCCAAAGTCAATTGAAAATTTGCGCTTTTATTCATTTGCATAATGGAGAATGCATGACCTTGTCTTTCGCAATCCTTTCGCTCCTCTACTTGTTAGCGACAATCGCCAATGCTTGATAGCAATCATCAATGCTTGCTTTTGCCCCAACTTTAACCTACAAAATTGTTATAGATAATTATTATAAACAACTATCATCTTGGGGAATCAACAATTACCTTATCTGGGATAATGAGATTTTGTCATTCTAAGACTTTTCTTATCTTGCCTCCTGAATACTCGTGCCATGAATCTTCTGAGTCAATACGTTGTCTTGATTTCTTCTTGCCTGTTCCTCTTTTCTTCTTTGTTTTATTTCCTTTGAATACCGTAATCATGGTAGTTTGAATGCCTCTGCAGCTAGCGATTGACTCCTCATAAGCAGTATATCGTCCTTCTTTGACTGTATGTTTCCTTTAGTCTTTGAATTGTCTGAACCCTTTCTTTACTTTCTTATTTGTAAGATCGCCGATGTTCCCTTTAGCAGAATTTCAACTATTTACCTTTGACAATCCTTTGTTTTGTTTTCTTTCTTCGGCAATATCTGTCGTTACTCTCTTAAGACTTTCAAATAGCTGATTCATATGAGAGTTGAGCAACTTCACTCTAAAGCTTTTCAAATGGCAATTTTAACTCGCTTTTCTACTCTGGCAAGTTGTGACGATGCCCCCTGGGTTCTCTATGGACTGATGAATTCGTTAATTCATTAATTGATTCTTCTACTTGTTGGTGAGCAATGCCTGATTCAGTCAAACTAACTTCTCATCTGAAGGCTTTCCTCAAGGTTTACTGTTACTCACGGTAGTTGCTGTTGGAAGAGTAAGGTCTTCAGTAACACTGGTGAAGGATGATGAACACCTTGTTGGTGAATTGTCTATTTTCTGCACACTTTGAATGTACTGATATCCATACTCGGCAAGATGGTATTCCTTTCACCAAATCTCAGCCATCTCTGTCAACTTGATCTAATCACCGTTGTCCCTGTACGCGCAGTACCCTATAACTTTTAAGCAGGTCTCATTCTTCTTTACATATCCTTCCTTTCTAATATTCTTTCTTCTTTCTTTCTTGTTTCCAATATCTTATCATTTCTCAGAGGCGATGTACGATGGGAACTTCGTATACTTTTGTGCGGTACCGCACTATCATCCATCCTTTATTGTTTCGCCATGCTACTGATGGAGCAAAAACTACTTTTTACATTACCTGGCATTGTCCATTTTTTTATCACAACTGATTTGATCTTCCTTGATACTTTCTGGTATTATTTTTTGATACTTTCGACATTCCCTCGCTTCTTCTTCACTAAGTGATCCTACCAGCCATGGCAAGACGCGTTCTACTAATTTTAGTGACATCACACACAAGCTTTCATACAGAAACATTCGCTGTTTTGTAGGACTGAAGTGCTCACGAGTAAGAGGAAGAACCTCAACTTCCTAACCATGAAAGTGCTTCCGTATGATGCCCATTATTTGGTCAGCATGTGAGCACATCTTTACATAAAAATCAGCTAAATTTGAATTGGCTCCATCACTCTAAATGCTTTCTATCAAGCATCTAAAATTGTCGAATTGGCTTTCTTCTTCAGCATGCTCCTGAGCAAACGATAATTCCTTATCTACCGCTGGGAATATAACCTTATCCTCAGCAATGTCGTAGAAGATGCATACTTTGACAATGAATTGTAACCTCTCATTGAAAGCTGATAAATCCGAGAAATCTCCTGAAAGTTGCATCTTCCTCGCCTCTTCAGCTATATCATTCAACTCTCTTTTTATAGCATTGTGCCAATACAATATTTCATCAATTGGATGTGCTATAATTAAATCAATAGTTAACTCTAGATGTTTCCTTTTTCCAGTCTTGGAAGATTCACAAGTGCACCACCCTTTCTCTGTTCGATCTATTAACTGGCCATGTGTGGGATCCACTCAGCATTACAGTTGAGGATCATCTTCAGAACTTTTAATGACCTTGGCAGTATTTTTCTCTTCCATCGAGATGAATATGACCATTTAAAGAAGCCTTTCATCTGGGACTGTTTGGCACAAGCATTTCAGCATATCTTGATGCTCATCAAGTGAAAGCCATGGAAGGAACTTTGGTCCTCTTCCTTAGACAAGTGTTGACTAACTGATGTTTGAATCACTCTTGTACAAGAAGCTAGATCTCTCCGAAAACTGTCATCGTTCTAGCATTATTTGTCTTTGATTGCAACTGATTTGATCTTCTCTGACACTTTTTGGTAGATATCTATTGGATGTGAAGTAGACAACCATATTAGCCAGGAGAAAGATCGCTATAGTATACCTGTCATTCAGAACAGAGTGTTAGTTAATTTATTTAAATAAAAGCGCACTTTATTTTTAGAGATGAAGGGGAGGATGTTCCCTTGAGAGTCGCCATTTTGGGGTTTGTACAGAAGCCAAAAAGTGATAAATGTTCTCTGAATATTTTCTAACTTACCATCGAATAATAATCCCCGGCGGAGTCGCCATTTTATTTCTACAAGAAAACATACTTTTGATTTGGGGGATTTATTCAATGATAACAAAGAAAGAACGAGAGAACAATGATCACATTTATCTTAGTACATTTATATCCTCGGATTCCCTTGATTCTGAAAACAAAGTATAATTAATGCAATGTAATGAATGAAAGAGAAGACAGTCCGATAGAAATTTTGGCAGCATTCCGACACTTGTTTCAGTCATCTCATAGTACTTAGGAGGAATGTCGATCTGATAAACCAGTCTTAGGCTTGAAATCAGTCCTGAGCATCCTTCCATTCATTCTTCCTTGAACCCTCCTTGAAATGGGAAGCGGTTTTGTTAAACGGGCTTGAGAACTTGCCTAGAGTGTAAGATTACAGGGTTTCCACCATCTGATCAGCTTGAAACTTTACACGTGGCCTTGGGACCACAAACTAGCGGTACACATCAAATTTCAGCTCCTGGATCTCTATGGAAATGGCCAAACTGATAGATCAACCCCTGAAATCCTGATTTGGGGCCCGCCTGATATCTGGATATGCTTCAAACTCGGTCCCAACGCGTTACATAAGCTGACAATGCAGATAGGCGAAGTAGATTCCTCACGAACATCATGCTGAAGTCCACATGCACGTCACATGTACATCATGTACAAGTGCACAAGCCATGCACGAGATTTCCCAAAGTCGGTCAGCTCCTGCTAACTGACGTCTTCTTCTCAAACTCAAAAACTCCAACAACGTCTTCATTGTCCCTCTGCAATTTTCTCAGTGTGGCCCAATCCTCATCCAAATAATTAATTTGGACCGTCCATTCACTCCAGAGCATGGTTATTACCCTCACCTAGGTGAGCTTTTGACCCCATGCAAAGTGTTGCAGAATCTTAACCATTGAGTGTAAGATGGACGGTGGAGTAGATAAGCTCGTCGCCACACCATTTTTTACTCCAAAAGCACTCCTTTCCATATCATTTTTCATCCTAAATCCAATGGAGAGAGTGGATTTTCCAAAAAACTTTAGTAAGTGAACCACCAAACCTCACAGAACGATGTACGTCGACTCTGTTGCAAAACAGAGGTTGTCTTTTTCCTATGGGCCACCATCATGTAGTGAAAGGTGGATCTGAACCGTTCATCAGGTAGAGGGGGAAAAATCCATGAAAACCATGTTGAGCTTTCATGGCCATCTTCTTCCTTATGATTGTTACATCGATCACAAAGAGACCATTTGGCTAGTGTTTCAGTTTGATTGTCTCAGTGGGCCACATCACTGGATGATCAAAGTTCACCATTCATGGTTAAAATCTCTAGAGGAATCCAGTGAATGGTGTGGATTCCTTAAAAGATAGCTATACTGTGCATCACTAACAACACAGTGAAAGGCAATGGAATCCTCTGTTTATGCCTGACTGAAAGTCCGGTCGGTTGTGTGGTTCACGCAACGGAATTCTTCCCTCGGACAGCATAACATTACTATATGGCTTGCAGGAATCATCACTTAGACGAATTCCCGCTTCTATTGCGCGAGTCGTACAACTGGCAGACCGCGTAACAACAGTCTTCTTGCGCGAACGGTAGAATTGCAGTTTTCGTTGCGCGGGTCGCGCAACAGTGACTCCTCGCTCTTTCCTCTCTTCTTCTTCTTCGTTTCCTAGCCTCTCTTCTTCTTATTCATTTCCTGGCCCACCAAAATGATCCAACCCTTCAACTGAAGTAGGGGAAGGGTATTTATAGGCCTCACTACTCTTACAAAGTGGTGATCACCACCACTTATCCCTTTACATATGGACATCTTCTTTTCTTAATCCATGGTGTCCACCAAGCTCCCTATTAAATGGTGGTGTACAACCTCTCTCCCTTAAAATCACACCTGTGCACCCCTTTTTACCAAACTACCCTTTTCAATCCCTTTTATCAAAATACCTAAACTACCCTTGGACATGGAATTTTACCAAAATATCTAAACTACCCCCAGAGACTGATACTAAAATACCTAAACTACCCCCTGGACATGGATTTTTGCCAAAATACCTAAAATACCCCTGGACATGGATTTCTACTAAAATACCCCGAAACTGATTTTTACCAAAATACGGAGTGCACAACCCTGGAAAATATCCGCACCATGAAATTCTCTGACCACTGCAATGGAATATTTTTTATGCCTTAACACTCTCTCTCCTAAAAACAAGTGTGACCCATGTTCCCACTCTCTCACCTCCCATCTCAACCATCAAAACTTCATCATCTTCCGTTGAGATCAAAGCTTAGGCGACTACCTTTACAAGGAGCCAAGAAGAAGTGGACGGTGGCTGATCTTGGACCCACATTTTCATTTTATTTTGTGATTCAAGGGCTCACATATGATGGGACCCACCTTGATGTATGCTTGTATCTAAGAGGGGCCCATAGTGGCGGGGCCTCTCCGTCATCGCCAATCTCTCTCCTTCTCTCTCCCTCTATGATCAATGGCCCACCTATGATGTGTGTATTTTATCCATGCCGTTCAATAAGTGGGCCACCTTGATCCTAATTTGGGGCCCGCATGATTGGACAGTCACTCAGGCCCGGATGAAAGGGAAAAATAAATATCAACTCGATCCAAATCTAGTGTCCCACAATGTGGGACCACCATGATGTATGTACATCATCCAGCGCCATCCAGCTTGTTGGACGATGGCTGGACGCTGGAGTCCTCACTCTCTCACACACACACGTATATATATTTAGTTGATATATAATATTATATAATATATTATATAAAATACATTATGGTGGGCCATTCCCATGTGGGACCCCTGTGAATCAGCACTATCCAGATGGATCTGGACGGTGGCTCTAGACGGGCCCAGTTAAAAAGGAAACACAAATATCAGCTTGAAGAAAACGTGGGGCCCACGTGATGTTTATGTCATCCTGACCGTCTAGACACTGGGTCTGGATGAAGGGAAAACACAAATATCATCTTAATTCAAATCATGGTGGCCCACCCACGTGGCACCACCATGATGCTTGTGACTTAGCCTCACTATCCATATGTTAAGGATGATGGGCCCCTGATACTCTGGTCCCACATCCAGCATCCGTCTAGGACGCTGGATGACCATTGTACAAAAAAATAAAAATAAAATAATAATTTATATAATATAAATTATTATATATATATATATAGAGCGGGCAGTGGGGTGGCCCACCTAAGTGAGACCCACCACTGACGTATGTGTTGTATCTGCACCATCCACTTCTGGACGCTGCTGGATGGGCCACATGTGATGTATGGTTCTTATCCACACTGTCCAAAATTCTAGATGAGTGGGACCCACCTCGTATGTGTTATGTCTACACCGTCCACTTCCCAAGGACGTGGACCCCACCATTAAGGTATGTGTTACATCTAAACCATCCATCTAACTAGTGAGCTTGTCTAGAGGATTGAGACTATAAATAAGATAGATCTAGTATCAAGTGGGCCACACTACAGAAAATAGTGGAGTTGAACATCTACCATTAAAACCCCTTTGGGTTACAAAAGTTTTGAATCAATACAATATTTATTTTTCCTCCCTGCTCAGGTCTTTGTGACCTTATGAACAGATTGGATGGAAAATAAATACTATGGTGGTGCCCACTGGAATTCAATAGTGGAAATCATTATTGCCACTGCCATTTGTGGTATGGTCCAAATGATCCTTGGATATGATTCATTTTGTGATAATGCTCTAAAAATGATCTCTATCTATAGATGAATGGTGCGGTTGGTTTGGGCCCATTCGACTTAACCCATTGATTAGGCCCATTTAACTCGGCTCATTTGACCTGGCCCATTGATTCCGCCCATTTGATCTAGCCCATTTAAATCAGCCCATTTGACTTGACCCATTTACATCGGCCCATGTGATTCGGCCCATTTGTTTCGGTCCATTTGATTCGGCCCATTTGACATGACCCGATGTTATGTATATATTGGCTCATGAGTGAAGCCCAATGTGATGTGCATATGCCCCTTAAGCGAGGCCCATGATGATGTATACTAGGCCCTTGTATGAGGCCGGGGGTCCATTATACGATTGGCCCTATGAGCACTAATTCCTTGGGAGCAATGTCGGTTAAAGGTCCACATTGATAGGCAATGATGGTTGGACGTCCATATTGTGACCTTCCCTTAGGCCTTATTAGGCCGTTTCTCATCATTCTCTAGTGGGTTAACCCAAACGCTTAGGCCCTATTGATTTTAATTGATCCATCATCGGTCGTCCATCTATGGACCCTGCCTTGTGTCGAGGTTGATTATCGATTGTTGATACCGGCTACCGTTGCCGATTATGAGTTTGTAATAGCACAACATCATGATACATGCCCATATTCATCATCTATATGTTTGTGATTGGCCATTGCATATGACATAGTGCAGGTGGTTTATAGGACTTCCTGATAGGAAGAGTTATCCCACATGAGCGCACGGAATGCGCAGGATTGATGCATGATTAGACTGCGTAACTCATGCATTTTGCATTTGTGTGATTATGATTACTGTATGCCCTAGCGACATCAGGGCCATAGCCTCCACAGACACATTGTGGGCGGCTAGATTGGATACCGAAAATACTGTTTCTAGCATCGAGGTGCCATAGATGTCCCTGGGTGAAAATTCTTAAACCCGATGGTACCAGAGGATGACTCCAACATTGAGACCGAGTGGATACATGAGCGCACGAGGGCCGAATATAAGGAGGCCACGTCTTCCACTATGTCGTGGTCGGTTGGAAAGGGGTGTGGCCTTTCTCGCCCGAGCGTAGGGGGTATTGCTAGGCTGAGTTTGATCAATTCGTGAATGGGTTCACTATCGATGTGCCGGATAGGTATTGGCAGACCATTGACCAGGTAGATAGTGAGGTTTCTTAAGCTCACTTGGGTTACGCGCCTGGGAAAGGGACAATGCCATTTGGAGTGTACTAAACCCCGGTGATTATCCAGAATGAGAACTATACTGATATTTGATGCTCTAGTGATGAGCTGCATTGATATGTGGATTTGGATGAGGATTGACATGCTTGAGTTGCATCTCGCATCGCATGGGCTTGATATGGTCGATAGCATTCATATCTTACACCGCATAGCCTTGGTACGACTGATTACATTCATGTACCCATCAGCATGATTCCACATTACTCTGACATTACATTCTGACTATGTTCACATTACGCACACTTACACCACCCTCTAAGCTTTCTATAAGCTTATGCACAATTGATGCGTGCAAGTGACGCCAGGATGCAACCAAAGCTTCGCCGCAGTAGGATCGTCTAGTCGAGCCTCATTAGTTTCCGTTATTATTATCTTGTATTTTCCTTTATACGCATTGTACTTTAAAGTTTTTTATCATAGTGGATTTTATGATGGTGTTCTTGTGGTTATTGTTCATGGGTTATGCTTATGGTTATGCTCGTTATGAATGAAAATTATATTAGAAATCCTCCTTGTAGAATCCCAGGATCGGAACATGGTGATTGGGTGCCCGGAGCCGAGAATGGGGTACTACGGAGGCTGTCGGCGCCGGATTCGGCGATCAGAAATTTTGTGAGCCCTATTTCCGAGTTTGGGGCGTGACAACATGTGTATCACTGTACATTATCATTTTATGGGGCACATGGCTCACTAATGATGATCAGCACTGTCCAAACATTGTCTATGTAAATCAGCATCATCCAAATATTGTCCAGCACCGTCCAGCGCAATCTGGATGGTGTGGATGAAATAAATACATCAAGGTGGTCCCATGCTGGCAAAACAGATCGACGGCTTGGGTAAAACACATATACCACGGTGTACCCCACCCCCTGGATGATGTGAACATGATAAATAAATCTAGGTGTGGTTCACGTACATCATGGTAGGACCCACAACTTGTTGAATAGCTAGGTGTGCGGTACCCAGCCAATCCACATCCCACCATCCCATGGATTGGACGGTGTGGATGGAATACGTCATTACAAGGCGGGCCCCACACGCTACCATGGTGGGGTTTACGTCCAATATATGGATGGTAGAGATATAACATATACCTCATGTGGGTCCCACACACGTGGCCCACACACGCAACAGTGTGCCTACATGGCACTATCCAAACAGATGGTGCTTATGTAGAATACATGCATTAAAGGTGGGTCCCACGTGGGGCCCACCAGGTATAATAAATAATATATAATATAATACTATATATTGCACATAATATATTACATATAATATATAATACTATATACATACCAGCGTCGTTTAGGCCTTGGACGGCATGGATGCAATCCATACTCCAGGTGGGTCCCATGGCCTTGTCCTGCTGCTAGGCAGATTTTTGCCCAGCCGATTATGTCTAAGCCTCACAATCAGAGAGGTCTGAGGGTGGATGGTCTGGATACATCACATAAATCAAGGTGGGTCCACATGTGTGGGGCCCACTAGCCTTGTTCAAGGCTAATATTTGTATATTCCCATCGGACAGCCATGCATGGTAGGCCCTATGATGGCAGCAAGGTGGGCCCACTCCGTGGACAGCGTGGATAAAATACATTCATGGTGGGCCACACACACACACATCAGGTGGGCCACACACATCATCACCACAAGAAAATGAAAGAGGGAGAGGGAGAGAGAGAGAGAGAGAGAGAGAGAGAGAGAGAGAGAGAGATCCGTGAGAAGGGGAGGGACCTTGCCACTATGGGCCCTCCCTATACAATGAATACATCAAGATGGGTCCCACCATAAGTGGGCCCTTAAATCACAAAATCAACACATAAAATCACCCATCGTTCTCGCTTCTTCTTGGTCCGATGAAATCCCTAGCTCCTCGACTTCGACTTTAACGGAGGATGGATGATGGAGATTGGACGGTTAGATTAGGTGGTAAGGAGGTGGGCCACACTAGCTTCTCCTATCTCCCATGGAAATGCTTGATGTTGGGTGCTCATGGGGTTGCTTGGGAGAATGAGAGAGAGGTTGTAAGAGAGAGAGAGAGAGAGGGATGGGTGAGTGATGAGGTGTGATGGGTGAGTGAGTGATGGGTGTACTTGGTTGTAAGAAAAAGTTAACTTTAGGGAGGGTGGCTGTACTTGGGGATAGGTGTTGTACTTTGACTAGTGATGTGATTGATGGGATTGATTTGATTAGAGATTTTCTTGTGCGATGTTTTCCTCAACATAAACGTGGGCCCACAACTCCTAGCCAAGGTGTCACATCAGCACGCGAGACGCGTTGTTGGAATCGCGGCGACGGTGCGGTCACAAGGGTACAAGTTTAGAGTCGAGTTGACATAGATATAAAGGATGTGACTTAGGGTTGCGTGTAAATGCTATCTACGAGTTGCGAGTTGCCGGTATTCGACCAGGATGATCGCGGAAGTCTATGGAATGGTACAGTTTAGGGTACGGGTCTTACAGCTCTCCCTTCCTAATAAAAATTTCATCCTCTAAATTTATAGAACAGACAAGGGAAGAGGAAGCATCATCATCATATATATGCCAAGGCATAATCAGTTTGCATAAGGATCGGGATAGCGCTCTCTAATCTTAACCTTGCGCTCGTAAGACGCCTCATCAACACTATGGTGACCCCTACTAAACCTCAGATTCAAAATCAGAAATGATCGAAACTAGGATACCTTGTAGCCTCAACATCTCACCAATGACTAATATAACAAGATGGTCCTGATGTCCGGTCGCACGAATTGTCGGTGACTCCACCTGACGACTGAGGGTCCTGCTGAGCTACATAAAACTTGCCCTAGGCCTATTAGGGAGGTGTATATCCCCCCCCCCTCCCCCCCAAAGAGGTCGGTCCTGCTGAAAATGGGGGCTCTCACTCTTACGATGCCCCGTCTCACCACATCTGAAGAAAACGCCCGTGAACGGTCTCTTTGGTGGTGCTGAAGGTGCTGTTGGCACTTGAAAGGATGGACGGTTCTTGTACCTCTGCAGTCTCCAATGCTGCTGCTCCTGGGAACTACCAGAGGGGGTCTTCCTCTTTTGGTCTCCTTTGTGGTCACAGACCCTCTGCGAATCGTTCCATTCTGCCTTGTAAATTTGGGCCCTCTGAAATAGCTGCTAAAAGGTCAGGAGCATGTGTCCGACGACACGGCTCTTGTGGCCAAAACGTAAGCCATTTTCAAAACGGTGGGCCTTTCGCTCCTCATCATCTACCAAATACTGCACGAACCTTGATAGCACCATGAAACGAACTGCATACTGCGCCACAGACATGTCTCCCTGTACCAAGGTCTCGAACTCTAATGCTTACTGCCGATGAATGTGGTCGAGGAAGTATTGTTGGTCAAATCGGTTTATGAAATCCTCCCATTTCTAGACGAAATTAGGCTCTGCAATACGGGTAACGGAGGTCCAACAGTGGTCAGCCTCACCCTAGAAAAGAAATACAGCTAACTGGATCCGCTGTTGGGTCATACATCTTATTGTATCAAAAATCTTCTCCACCTCGGAGTGCCATCTCTCGGTTGCTATCGGGTCTGGCTCGCCCTGAAAACGCGGGGGATCGAACTGTCAAAACTCTAGAAGAAGGGCACTCGAGCACTCCTTCTCTGCCTGGGCTGGCAAAACAAAGGGGTGCCTGCCCTGCCCATGAAGGGCGGTCGTCACAGCCTACAACATCTGTTATAACTGGGAGGCACTCACGGGTACAGTTAAATCTGCACTGGCCTCGAGTAGAGAAGCGGCATCCTTAGGCTGGGGAGCAGGGGCCTCTAGTGGTGGAGCGGATGTCACTCGGGTCGCTCTCCTGGGCGGCATGTCCTATAGGGAAGAATAAAGGTGCCTATCAACCTTGAGAACTCTCGAAGGCATGCACGTTAAGGGTCTATAATAGAAGATCGCTACGTTATTCGAACTCGGGAGCTAATCATTCTAAGTTCTCAACAATCATAGAGTTTAGGGTGGCTATCAACAGATATGACATGTTATCCTCAGGTATTCCCAAGTAATGCTCTGATACTAACTTCTTTCACGCCCTAAACTCGAAAATCGGTCTTACAAAATTCTTGATTGCTGAATTCGGTGCCGACAGCTTCCGTAGTACCCCATTCTCGGCTTTCAGTGCCCATACGCCAGATTCCCATCCCGGGATCTTAGAAGGAGAATTTTTCACCATACATTTATCTCGTAAGAAGCATAACCACAAGTTTACGCAAATCACAAAGGTAACATCATCATCACATATCCACTAATATCAAAACTTTTAAGTACAATGCATAAAAGGAAATACAATAATAATATCGAAAGCTCCAGAAGTCCATGCAATATGCGATGCGAATGAAATGACTAAGTTGGAGTGTGAAGTCAGGATGATAGTACGTAGTATCACAGGCTACGGGGTCTATCACAAGAGACTTCTATCCAAACTAGTTTCATACCTAAATTTGCATAGTCAGACTCAATATGGTAAACTCCTGATCTCAGGTTAGTTGCGCGCCCCAATCAAAATCCTGGACATTGTGAAGGTACATATAACAATTAATTGCACACCACCAGCCTGAGTGGATAGTGAATGATAAGATGCTGAGTATGCAACTCCTGCTCAATAAGTCCACATATCAATACTTTACATCTCTGTGATCATCACCGGGGTCTAGTACACACCACGATGGCTGCTGCCCCGGCCGGCCGTGCAGCCCAACGAGTAGAAAAGACCTCACTACCTGCATGCTAGTAGTATACCAATGCCTACCCGGCTCGTCGATAGCGGACCCATTTGGGAGCTGGTCAAACTCAACCTAGCTTACAGCCCCCTCACTTAGGCGGATGTGGTCACACCCCCTCCCAACCGACCATGACATAGTAGGAGATGCGGCCTACTGGTACTCGGCATTCAGGCACTCATGTATCTACTCGGTCTAGACGTTGGGGCGTCTCTTGGCCACGGAGGTTTAGGGACTTTCACCCGCGGACATCCAAAGTGCACTGATGCTCGAACCAAACATTTTTAGTGTCCCATCTAGCCATCTACGACATTTGTGGAGGCTACGACCCTGATGTCACTAAGGCGTACTGTAATAATAACACATAATGTAAGATGCATGAGTCATACAATCCAGTCATGATCAATCCTGCACATATCTTGTGCTCATGTGAGACAATCTTCGCCTATCAGGGAGTCTCATAACAACCTACCTAATGACATATGCAATGGTTAACCACATCTCATAATAGACATGCAGATGATGTGTATAGGCATGTACATGATGCTATGTTATCACATACTTATAATTGGTATCGACAATCGGCATCGATAATCGGCCTATACAATCGGCCTAATAATCGGCCTCGATAATCGATCTCGGCAATCGGAATTAGCTTTGACAATCGGAATCGGCCTCGACAATTACAATCGACCTCGACAATTGAAATCGGCCTCAACAATCATAATCAACCTCGACAATCAGAATCGGCTTCGAAAATCGGCCTCATCAATCGGAATCGGTCTCGATAATCAGAATCGGCCTCGATAATCAGAATCGATCTCGATAATCGGAATCAGCCTCAACAATTAAAATCTGCCTCGATAATCAAAATTGATCTCGACAATCAGAATCGGCCTTGACAATCGGAATCGGCCTCAACAATCAGAATCGACTTCGATAATTGTCCACGACAATCGGAATCGGCCTCGACAATCAAAATTGGCCTCGATAATCGAAATAAGCCTCGTCAATCAAAATCGGTCTCAACAATCGAAATCGGCTTTGGTAATCGGAATCGACCTCGATAATTGGCCTCAACAATTGGAATAGGCCTCGATAATTGGAATTGGCCTCAACAATCAAAATCAACCTCGACAATCAGAATCAGTAATTGGCCTACCAAAGGGCCTAAGGGAATGTCACAATGTGGACATTTAACCATCATCACCCATCAATGTGGACATTTAGTCATCATTGTTCTCAAGGGGTGGCCCACATAGAGCCAAATGTATAGTGGGCCCATGGCCTCACATAATGGCCCAATATACATCACCATGGGCCTAATACACATCATGATGAGCCTCACTTATGGGCTACATATGCATCACATTGGGCCTCGCTCATGGACCTCGTGTACATCACAATGAACCACAATACATGAGCCCCATATATGTCAAATGGGCCGCAATATATGGGCCAAAAAATATATCTCATTGGGCCTTATCAAATAAGACAAATACGTCACAATGGGCCTTACCAAATGGGCTGGAAATATATCACAATGGGTCGTTCATATGGGCCTAATATACATCACCATGGGCCACGACCCATGGGCCCCAAATACATCACAATGGGCTACGACCCATGGGCCTCAATATACATCATAATGGACCTCATCAATAGCTGCACCAATGGGCCTCATATACAACAAGTGGGCCGCATCAATGAGCCGCACTAATGAGCTTCATATACCACAAGCGGGTCGCATCAATAAGCCTCAAAAGGATTACACTAAAAATCATTTCAATAGTTGCAGGTGCAACATGTGTATCACTGTACACTATCATTCTATGGGGCACATGGCTTACTAATGATGATTAGCCCCATCCAAACATTATCTATGTAAATCAGCACTATCCAAACATTAGACAACACCGTCCAAACATTGTCCAGCACCGTCCAACACAATCTGGACTATGTGGATGAAATAAATACATCAAGGTGGTCCCATGTTGGCAAAACAGGTGGACGGCTTGGGTAAAACACATATACCAGAGTGAGCCCCACCCCCTGGACGATGTGAACATGATAAATACATTTAGGTGTGGTTCACGTACATCATGGCAGGCCCCACAACTTGCTGAATAGGTGGGTGTACGATACCTAGCCAATCCACATCCCACTGTCCCATGGATTGGACGGTGTGGATGGAATACATCAGTACAAGGTGGGCCCCACACGCTGCCATAGTGGCGTCCACGTCCAATAGATGGATGGTAGGGATATAACATACACCTCATGTGGGTCCCACACATGCAACAGCGTGCCTACATGGCACTGTCCAGACAGACGGTGCTTATGTAGAATACTATAACGTCCCAAAAATCGGGGGTCGAGCAAAAGTTCAACACCTGAGTTCTGACACATCACTTATGCAACATAGATAATGATGATTAAATATTGTCTGTATTAGTACATCAAACATGAATGGGATACACTAAATCAACATATCATACTCCATTGACAATTAAATTACGTAAGCGAAGGACTGTGATAAGTATATAGAGCATATAAGTGGTAAGTCCCTAGAGTATCAACATGTCGCCAGGTTAAATAAATTACATGTATAGTTCCCAAAATTACAAAATGATAAAGTGTAAGGTCTGCTAATCCATATCCTGTAGCCCCGATGACACAACTCCAAGTCTACATAGACCTGCCAGAGAGTTGCAAATAGGAGAACTCCTCGTCATCATAAAAGACAGGCTCCATCTCGTTAGCCTTGTCACCACCTGAAACTACAACAGAGTCTGGTTAGTGTTTTAAAACACCGTCCCAGAGTGGGAGTAGGTGATCAACTCAGTGGACCTATAAGGCAAAGGTTAACATGTTATCAATTCAATCAAGCAGTTATGACAAAGCAGTACAACAATCATATCCTAAGTACTCTTGTTAATGCATGAATGGTATATGATAATGATGTATGCCCTCGCCTACACTCCCTCAGCGATATCATCTCATGATCGTGACATAGACCACTCAGGACACGTGTACTTCCTCACCAAAGCACATGCAGTGCATATATGATCGTGTTAGCCCATTTCTTAATTAGGTTTATTCAAACAACATATTCGGGACGCTAATGTACCTCCCTATACGTCACTTACCCAAACAATGATCCATTTAGGGTCTTCAATCTTAGTTAGTCTCATACGATAGGCAGTTCGAGAGTTTACAGTCTGGGTCGTTACGAGAGGCTCTTCACCGTCAGTGTAGGCCTATTTTGTACTCGAGGTCACACCACCAACGCCCTACCAACTGACAGTTTATTTTTGAAGGCTCGTCACCAACCTGACTGGGGACCATAGCCAGGCTGTGCTAGGGCAGGCCGACAGCTCGAATACAGTGTCCCATACCACTGTATTCGGCTCACGAGTTTGGGTTACTCACTGGTCACTACGGAGAGGCTCGTTACCCTAGCATAGGCCGACAGCTCGACCATGGTGTCCCATACCACCATGCCTGGCTCATGAGTCTTAGGGGATCATGGTACCATGGTTGAAACGGGCTTTTACATTCATAAGTGGTACCTTAGATTCAAGCAATAACATTCATACATGGTAAACATATAATATGCCCATCGGTTTATTAGACAAGTTTGACTGGTACGAGCGTACGTTGAATTAATCGACATGGTACCACTGTCAACAATCATCGTATGACTCGAATTCATCGAACGTGTCTTGTGTGGCGAAACGACCTCATCCACTAATTCAGGAATCGTTACTGATTGCCTGGACTACGCATAGTCCCAATCATATTCAAACACAATCGGCATTCATATGTGATAGTCAAACAGCATGTGACAACCAATTTTAATATAAATCTCATTTAAGTATTTTAACAAACACATAATACACATATTGTTATACATAGGCATTTCATCCATAAAGCACGTAGTAGTAAGATAGGTTACAAGAAGGAAACTGTAACTATAGATAAGGTAATTGAGAATCCTATCTTAACACCCTCATTAAATACATTTCAACAAACATTTTCTCATTCAGGCATTTTATCAAACACTTAGACTTCACATAATCAACATACATGAAATAAATTAGTTATAACATATATTATAGCAAATTCTTTCACAAAGGAGTTGCCACACATACAACAATCATGTATTCTCAATCAATAATCATGGCAAGCACAAATCATAATTCCATATTCATTCAGACATTTCAACAAACACATGGAATGCACTATATTCAACAAAGTTCATATATATGTGTAATAAATGGAAAACATCGCATCTAAACACATGTGACAACAATTAAGTCAGTCATAAATCATTAACTAACATCGTCGATAAACTCGCTTCGAATTCGGTTCGAATCCTACGCTTCCGTCTACAGAACAACGGCTACCTAAATCACAAAATAGGTTAGCTATTACGTCAATTACTCTATTGGGATTCCTAAATCAATATTATGGTTAGGGTTTCTTACCCAAATCCAAGTTGGATTTGACAGTGTAGCTAGATGTAGAGGTGATTCAATGCGTGGAGTATCGAGAAGGAATCACGGTAGAAATTTCTAAGAATCTCCCTTCGATTTCCACTCCCTTCTCCCCTTTTCTCTCTTCTCTCTCCTAGGATTTGGATAAAATCTTATGGAATAGAAATGGGGTGGTTTAAGGCCCTTATATAGGTCCAGAAGTGGTTCAAATGGCCTCAGGGCCATGGCATGCTTAGGTTATAGCCAAAGGGCATCTGTTTCGGGCCAACAGGGCTCATCTGAAGGCCCATTTTCTACATACGGTCCAGTGAAAGTTCCCTGACAATGGATCTATGTCAGGTTAAGATTTCGATCTGATCGGATTTACGGATCGATCGTGGAGGACCAGTTTCAATTCAACGGTCATTGTTACTCGATCAGGGCCACAAGTACAATGACATGCGTAGGGAAATTTTCCTGATCTAAGGGTGTAGTTGGGTTAGAATCTTACCATCTGAAACCTTAAATTTGGCCTGTAAGAGAACGGCCCAATTCACTTAAGTTTGAGTTCAGTTTCTAAAGATATTCGCGTTTCTCACACACTTCGCTCCGGGCTTAAGTTGTGCATTTCTGAATACTATTTGAACTTGATTTTTGAGATGAATGTCAAGCCCAGTAAGGCGGTTGTAACCGTATAGTTTCGCGGTAATCGGACTTTCAATGCGCAGTCTAGGTCCGATCGAAGTTTCAATACGCTCCCGAGAGCAACCGGGTTTTGAGTTTGATCCTAGGTTTTTAAGTAATGTAGAGTTAGCGATTCTACTAGTTTTGGGTCTTAAAGATCATATAGAAAGTGGTTCAAGCTAATCTACCGATTAATTTAACTTAGTACTTAATTAATTTTTTATCTAATTTCTAAAGGATTCGGTCCTTAGTGATTTCTGCCTGAGGTGGTACTTAGGTCTTAGTACGGATATTTACGGGATGTTACAAATACATGCATTAAAGGTGGGTCCCACGTGGGGCCCACCAGGTATAATATATAATTTATATTATATTATATTATATTATATTATATTATATATAATACTATATATTGTATATAATATATTACATATAATATATAATACTAAATACATACTAGCGTTGTCCAGGCCCTGGACAGCCTGGATGCAATACATACTCCAGGTGGGTCCCACGGCCTTGTCCTGCTGGTGGGCAGATTTCTACTTAGCCGGTTCTGTCCAAGCCTCACGATCAGAGAGGTTTGAGGGTGGATGGTCTGGATACATCACATAAATCAAGGTGGGTCCACATGTGTGGGGCCCACCAGCCTTAGTCAAGGCTAATATTTGTATATTCCAATCGGACAGCCATGCATGGTAGGCCCTATGTTGGGAGTAAGGTGGGCCCACTCGGTGGACGCCATGGATAAAATACATTCATGGTGAGCCACACACACACACATCAGGTGGGCCACACACCTCATCATCACCACAAGAAAATGATAGAGAGAGAAAGAGAGAGAGATCTGTGAGAAGGGGAGGGACCCCGCCACTATGGGCCCCCCTATACGATGCATACATCAAGATGGGTCCCACCATAAGTGGGCCCTTAAATCACAAAATCAACACATAAAATCATCCATCGTTCTCTCTTCTTCTTGGTCCGATGAAATCCCTAGCTCATTGGCTTCGACTTTAACGGAGGATGATGGAGATTGGACGGTTGGATTGGGTGGCAAGGAGGTAGGCCACACTAGCTTCTTCTCTCTCCCATGGAAATGCTTGGACGTTGGGTGCTCATAGGGTTGCTTGGGAGAATGAGAGAGAGATGAGAGAGAGAGAGGTTATAAGAGAGAGAGAGGGATGGGTGAGTGATGGGGTGTGATGGGTGAGTGAGTGATAGGTGTACTTAGTTGTAAGAGAAAGTTGACTTTAGGAAGGGTGGTTGTACTTGGGGATGGGCGTTGTACTTTGACTAGTGATGTGATTGATGGGATTGATTTGATTATAGATTTTCTTGCGTGGTGTTTTCCTCAAAATAAATGCGGGCCTACAACTCCTGGCCAGGGTGTCACATCGGCACACGTGATGTGGCATTGGAACCGTGTCGATGGCGCGGTCACTAGGGTACAAGTTTCGAGTTGAGTTAACATAAATATATAAGATGCAACTTAGGGTTGCGTGAAAATGCTATCTACAGTCGCGGGTTGCCTAAATTCGACCGAGAGGACCAAGGAAGTCGAAGGAATGGTACGGTTTAGGGTACGGGTCTTATAGTGGCCCTGCTTGGTGGACGGTGTGGATACGAAACATGCATCAAGGTGGGCCATAAAAATCATGGAAAAAGATAGAGAGAGAGAGAGAGACGACGTCGATAGAGGGACCCCGACACTATGGGCCCTCCCTAACTTACACACGTACATCAACATGGGTCTCATCACAAGTGGGTTCTAAATGAAATTCAACGGTGGATCACCCACTAATTGTAAAGCTTCTAGGCTCCCTACACTCCTTGGCTCCTAAGCTTACTCTTTGATGAAGGAAGATGATGATTGGATGATAGAGATTGGGCTAGGGAAGTGGGCGACATCTAGTTTCTTTCTCTCCTTAGAAGACTTGGACGGTTGGCACTCTTTAGGAGTTGCTTGGAATGAGAGAGAAATGAGAGAGAGAGAGAGGGGTGATGTAAGGAGAGAGAGATGGATGTGTAAGAAGAGGGATGGGTTGTGTTAAATTTTGGGTGAGAGAGGGATACGTGGAGAGAGAGTTAAATCTGGGTAAGGTAGTGTAAGCGAGGGATGGGTTGGGTTGCTTGTACTTGATTGATTGATTGGTTGATGGATTGATGTGATGTTTGGTATAGATTCTCTCAGAATTCGCAACGCGCGGTGTTTTCCTCAAAATAAACGAGGGCCCATATCTCCTAACTTAGGTTTCGGATCGGCGCATGAGATGCGGGGTTAGAACTGTGGTGATGGCGCGGTCGCAAGGGTATGAGTCTCGGGTCGAGTCAACTCAGATATTTAGGATGCCACTTAGGGTCGCATGCAAACACTGATTACACACTGTGGGTTGTCGAAATTCAATTGGGAGGACCACAAGAGTCTATGGAACGGTACAATCTAGGATACGAGCCTTATAAAAACACTAATATTAGCTTGATCAGACCGCTCGTCGGCCACGTGCACATGGACCCACCCTGATATATGTATTTTATCCACAGCGTCTAGTAGGTGCGACGGTGGGACCCACCATGATGTGTATTTTATCCACACCTAGTCCCACGCTGCTGGATACAAGTAGGCTGACGCCCACTATTGAAATTTTCTGAGGCCCATTGTAATGTGTGAGGCCCACTGTATGTGTGAGGCCTGTTGTATGTGTGAAGCCCATTGTATGTGTGAGGCCCATTATGATGTGATGAGGCCCATTATGATGTGTGAAGCCCATTATAATACATGAGGCCCATTGTATGTGTGAGGTCCATTGTGATGTGTACGGCCCATTGTGACATGTGAGGCCCACCATGATGTATATGCACATTATCTATTCATTTATACAGACCATGGGCTACCTTATGCAGGCCCACCATGATGTATGAGTTATGTAGCCATTATGGGTGTAAGACCTATATCTTATACCGTACCATTCTATAGACTCCGGTGGTCCTCCCTACCAAATTCAGATGACCCGCGATCTGTAATTGGCATTTATGCATGACCTTGAGTCGCCTCCTATCATTCCGAGTCGACTCAATGTAAGACTTATACCCTTGTGACCGCGCCGTCACTGTGGTTCCAACGCCGTGTCTCTCTTGCCGATGCGATTCCCAGGCCAGAAGATGTGGGCCTGCATTCATTTCGAGGAAAATGCCGCACGTGCAAATTTCAAGAGAATCTCTACAACTTATCCCATCAATTAATCAATTAATCAAGTCATGTACACACCATATCGCAAGTACAAACAACCATCCCTCTCTCACACCACCCTTACCTAAAGTCAACTTCTCTCTCTCCACCCATCGCTTCCTTACACCCATCACCCATCACTCCATCCATCATCTATCACTCCTTTCTCTCATTTGTCACTCTCCCAAGCAACTCCTAAGGAGAAGAAACATCCAAGCTCTCCATGAGAAGAGCCATGTGTGGCCCACTCCTTACCACCCTATATCCCATCTCCACTCTTAGATCGTCATCTCCACCATTGAAGGAACACTTTTGGAGCATTGGAAGGCTAGGGAGGAAGAAGAAGGATAGGTGGGTGACCTAGGATTTGTACCATTGATCTTGATGATTTGAGGGCCCACATATGGTGGGACCCATCTGATGTATGTGTTATAAGAAAGGGAGGGCCCATAGTAATGGGGTCCCTCCCCTCCTTCATGTTTCTCTCTCTCCCTCTTCCTCTTTCTCTCTCCTTTTATTTGTAATGTTTTGGCCCACCCGTTGATGCATGATATCCATGTCTTCCATTCAGTGGGGACCATCCATCCATCCACCAAGTAGGGCCTATCTTGCTGCCCATTTTCGGGACAGCCCGAATGAAGGAAAAGACAAATATCGGCTCAATTTTGGGGATGCGTGGCCCATTCTGGTGGACCCCGCTGTGATGTATGTATCATAAATCCATGCCGACCACCCGTGGGGCCCGCCTAGCTGACGTCCAGTAGGTAGCTGGACAGTCCAGCAGCTCTAGATAGATGAAAAACATAAATATCAGCTTAATTCAAAGCTGAGGTGGGCCACACGTGTGGATCCACCTCTAATGTGTGTATTTTATCTATTTATCCACATCGTCCAGCCTTTTAGGACATGTGGACCACCTTTATATCTGTTCATCCACATCGTCCAATCATTTGGACGGTGGAAGCAGATCGGCTGGGTACCTCACACCACCTATATAACTATTGATGTGAACGTCAACAAACTAGGTGGACCACACTACCATGAACCCCACCTGGATGTATGTACCTTACAGCCATGAGGCTGATCTAAAGCTCAGATGGAGCCTACTGTGCTGCACCCAGCACGTGGGACCACTATGATGCATGTGTTTCATTCACACTATCCAGCTGAGGATGGTGTGGCCCACGTGATGTGGGTGTTTCATCCACGCTATCCGTTTGTAGGACGGTGGTACCCACCCTGCCCATGTGCTGCAAACAGCACCGTCCACTGTTCAGGGATGTGGACCCCACCATTGTGTATATGTTACATCCAAACCGTCCATCTTGAGATGGTGTTGCATGAGGCGCATCATGACGTATGTACCGTCCACCTGTTTTACATCCACGATGTTCATCTGTTTTACATCTCAACCGTCCATCTATTTGACCAACAGCCCAGTTAGGTGGGTCTAATCATGGAGTATGTGTTTTATCCAACTGTTCATCTGCTTGGGACCCACGTGCTGCAAGTGTTTTACCCACACGTGTGGGTCTCACCTTGATGTGTTGCATATATCCACACCGTCCATGTGTATGGGATGGTGGGCCCTGATGTATGTGGCTTGCCATGGTGTATGTATTATATCCTCGCCATCTTTTGTAATTCACACCGTGCATTTATTTTATATCCATGTCATCCATTTGTTTTATATCCATGTCATCCATCTTACATAAGGCCCATATAATGATGCCTAAGTGATGTATTTGTGGCCCATTTGTGTGAGGTCCATTGGTGTGGCCCATTGATACGGCCCACTTAATGTATATGAGGCCCATTGGTGCGGCCCATTGATACGGCCCACTTTACGTATATGAGGCCCGTTGGTGCGATCCATTGATACAGCTCACTTGATGTATATGAGGCCTGTTGGTGCAGCCCATTGATACGGCCCACTTAATGTATATGAAGCCCATTGTCGAGGCCAATGTAATGTGGCCCACTTAATGTAATTGTGGCCCATTTGTGTGAGGCCCGTTGGTGCAGCCCATTGATATGGCCCACTTGATGTATATAAGGCCCGTTGGTGCGGCCCATTGATATGGCCCACTTGATGTATATGAGGCCCGTTGGTGCAGCCCATTGACATGGCCCACTTGATGTATATGAGGCCCATTGGTGCATCCCATGTAATGCAACCCATTGTGATATATTTGAAGCCCAGATATGAGGCCCATTATGATATATTTGAGCCTTATGGGATGTCGCCCATTGAGATTGTATATGGCCCACCGTGATGCGACGCATTGTGATATATATAGCCCACCATGATGTGGTCCATTGTGATGTATAAAGGCCCATGTGATGCAGCCCATGTGACGTGGCCCATTATGATTTATGAGACCCTTATAAGGCCCATTATGATTGTATGAGGCCCATTGAGATTGTATGCGGCCCATTATGTTGTGTATGAGACCTTTTTGTGAGGCCATGGGCCCACTATACATTTGGTCTTATGAGGGTCACTCCTTGGGAGCAATGTTGGTTAAATGTCCACATTGAAGGGTAATGATGGTTAAATGTCAACATTGTGACCTTCCCTTAGGCCCTTTGTTAAGCCGATTATCGAGGCCGATTCCAATTGTTGAGGCCGATTCCAATTGTCAAGGCCAAATTCTGATTGTCGAGGTCAATTGTTAAGGCCGATTCCGATTGATTATCGAGGCCAATTTCAATTATTAAGGCCGATTGTCGTGGTCGATTGTCGAAGTCGATTCCGATTATCAAGGCCGATTCCGATTGTTGAGGCCAATTCTGATTGTTGAGGTCGATTGTCAAGGTCGATTGTCAACGCTGATTATTAAGGTTGATTCCGATTGTTGAGGTGATTATCGAGGCTGATTACCAAGGCCGATTGTATAGGTCGATTATCGATGCCGATTATCAATACAGGTTATTGATACCAATTATGAGTATGTGATAACATAACAACATGATACATGCCCATACGCATCATCTGCATATTTGTTATGAGATGTGATTGACCATTGTATATGCCATAGGGCAGGTTGTTTATAGGACTCCCTGAGTTGCCCATATGAGCGCACGGTACACGGAGGATTATTGCATGATTGGATGGTATGACTCATGCATCTCGCATTTTGTGATATAACCACCATACGCCCTAGTGACATCAAGGTCGTGGCCTTTACAGGTATGTCGTGGATGGCTAGATGGGACACTTGAAATGTTTGGTTCTAACATACGGGTGTCATAGATGTCCCTGGGTGAAAATTCTTAAACCTTTGTGACCATGAGACGCTTCAACTTCTAGACCGAGTGGATATACATGAGCACATGAGGGTCATATACCTATAGGTCGCGTCTCCCATTGTGTCGTGGTCTGTTGGAAAGGGGTGTGACCTTACCCGCCTGAGTGAGGGGGAAGTATCTAGGTTGAGTTTGACTAGCTTGAGGAATGGGTCCGCTATCGACAAGTCAGGCCTAATATTGGTAGGCAGATAGTGAGGTCTCTTCCACTTACCAAGTTATACGCTTGGATAGGGGCGGCAAGCTGGCGTAGAGTGTAATAAACCTCCATGATGATCCTAAAGATGTACAGTACTAATATGTGGACTTATTGAGCATGAGTTGCATACTCAGCATATACTTATTCATTTATTCATTCATTATCCACTCGGGCTGGTAGTTCACAACTAATTTATATGTGTACCTTCACAATGGCCAGGATTTTGGTTGGGGCACGCGACTAACCTGAGATCAGGAGTCTACCACATTGAGTCTGACTATCCAAATTTATGTATGTAACTATTTTGGATAGAAGTCTCTTATGATGGACCCCATAGCTTGCGATACTATGTACTATCATCCCGACATCACACTCTAATTTGGTCATTTCATTTACATCGCATATTGCATTGCATCCTCAGCACGTAGCATTTAGTTTACTGTGGTTTTGTATTGCATAACGTAATTAAGGTTGATGGTATTCGTAGACTCGATATCTAATATTTGGCTTACTATGTCTCCGCATTGCATAGCTGATCTACATTGCTTCCTCAGTATATGATATTGGCTTATCATGTTTTTGTATCGCATAGCCTGGATAAGGCTGATGGTATTTATGAACTTGCCAGCATTTTTCTTCATTACTCTAATATTATATGATTTACGGATTACTAGTATTTTCGTTTACTCTGATATTTATATGCTTAGCACGTGCATTCGCACACACTTGCACCATCCTCTAAGGTTTTTATAAGCTTATGCATGATAGATGCATGTAGGTGACGTTAGGTTACAACAGCATTATGCTTGGAGCGTGCAGCTGTCTTCTAGAGCTCTAATTTTTTATATATGTATTTCCCTTTCAGCACTGTATTCAACTATTTATATTAGTGGATATGTGATGATGATGTTGCCTTTGTGATTTGGGTATACTTGTGGTTATGCTTCTTATGAGATAAATGTATGTTGGAAAATTCTCCTTATAGGATCCCAGGATCAGAACCTGGTGTATGTGCGCTAGGAGCCGGGAATGGGGTACTACAGAGGTTGTCAGCACCGGACTCGGTGATCAGGAATTCTGTGAGCTTGTTTTTTGAGTTTGCGGCGTGACAATGGGGCTGCCTTATGAGGCTCACCATGTATGAGTGATGTGCACACGCGGTCCATTCGTCCTTCTAGAGATTTTAAGGGCCGAGGGCCCTATTGTGATTCCGATTCCATTCCTAAATGGACCGCACCATAGGATGATAGTGGTTAAATGTCCACCATTGTAAATCTCCCTAAGGCCCATTGTTAAGCTCATTTCCACCCTTACCTCATTGGGTTAACCCAAACCGTTGTGCCCTCATTGATGATGGTGCTTTCCACCATGCCTTGTAGGAATTATCCAAACCTTGGAGCCCACCTTGTATTCATATCGGGTCCCATAGGAAGGCCCAATTTATTGCATGATAAAGGGTGAGGAAACCCACTTGTTGTACATAGTTTTAACCTCTCAACTCACCTTGTTGTATAACCATTAAACTCACCCATAAGGCCCATTCTTGATGTAAGTATGACACCTAGGCCATCCACTATTTAGTACATCATCATCCGTTGCCGTAGATGGAAGAATATGTGGTATCAGGTTTGTATATCCACTGTTTAGTACATCATCACCCCTTGTCATAGATGGAAGAATATGTGGTATCAGTTTGTTATATCCACTATTTAGATCCTATCCGGATGTTTGGGCTATATCTGCCTCCCTCTGTGGACCCCACCATGTATTTAGGCCGATTATTGTTTATATCTGATAACCATGCTAGTGTACTTTGTCTAGTAGGACACAATGAGAACATGCTTAGTATTACATCATGATACATGCTCATATGCATCATTTGTATGCTTGTTGTAAGGAACCGTTGGGCTAAATTATTTAGGAGACTCCTTATGAGACGGAGTTACCCCACATGATCGCATGGTATGCATAGGTTTGATGCATGACTGAATGGTATGACTCATGCACCTTGCATTTTATATGAAATGATCACTTGGCGTCCTTGTGACATCAGGGTTGTGGCCTCCACAAGCATATCGTGGATGGTTAGATTGGACACCAAAAATATTTGATTCTAGCACTGTGGACGTTTAGGATGTCCTTAGGTGAAAGTCCAGAACCCTTTTAGTACCAGGACATGCGCTAACGTCTAGACCGAGTGGATACATGAGTGCACGAGTGCAGAATACCAGTAGGTCACGTCTCCCACTGTGTCGTGGTCGGTTGTGAAGGGGGTGTCGCCTCATCTGCCCAAGTGATGGGGATGTAAGATAGGCTGGGTCTGACCAACTTGTAAATGGGTCCGCTATCGACGAGCCGGCTAGGTAGTGGCAAACTACTGGGCAGGCAGGAATTGAGGTCTTTTCCACTCACTGGTTGTGCAGCTGGGAGGCGGCAACCAGTGTGGAGTGTACTAGACCCCAGTGATATCCTGGAGTTGAGGTGTATTGACATATGGACTCGATGAGGACTGACATGCATGTGTTGCATCTTGCATATGACATTGGGCTATGTAGGCCTTATATCACATAGCCTTGGTATGGCTGATAGCATTCATGGACTAGCCAATATTTCTGCTTACTCTAATATCATATACTTGGTACTTACATTGTGCACACATGCACACGCCCTCTAAGCTTCATTGTGAGCTTATGCACGACCATTGCATGCAGGTGACATTAGGTCATAGCAGCGTTGAGGCAGGAGTTTATGGCAAATCCTTTTGGAGATTTTGTTACTTATGTATTTCCCTTTCAACTCTATAACTAATAATTTATTATAGTGGGTATGTGGTGTTGTTGTTTTAAGATTTGGTTATGCTCCTTTACAAAAAGAAAATTCATATACAGAATCCTCCTTATAAGATCCTATGATCGGAATCTGGCATATGGGTGCCGAGAACTGAGAATGGTGTACTACGGAGACCGTCGATGCCGGATTCAGCGATCAGGAATTTTGTGAGCCCGGTTTCCAAGTTTGAGGCATGACACTATAGTTATATGCCAAGAAGGCACTCTTATGGAGGATACTAGATTAATGTTGCGAACAATGTAATTATGATGGATGCAACTATATTTTATGCATTTTGGTTTTATGTTCAACTTCAAACTCGAATTTGAAATTGAACTTAAAATCAATTCTAACTTAATAGATCGAACTCGAACTCTGCTCAAAAGTATGAACTCGGATCGAAATGACAAATTTGAACTTGGCTTGTTACCTTGAGCTCCAACTCGACTTGAAAGCTCGAGTTCGAACTTAGCTCGAATTGACCTGAGCTGCTGACCAAATCAAGCCAAGTTGGACAACCAAGCTCAATGCCGAGCTGAGCTGAGTTTGAGTCAGGGTTGGCTGTTGGCCGAGCTAAGCGACCTTGGCCCTACTTGACTTGGTTTGACTCGTGTACAACTCTACATGCAAGCTCTTTCTTTGTTTTTAATTTGTTCCATTTTTTATTTACTTGAAAATCAAGATTTGCTTTCTTATTCTTTTTCAATTATTTTCTTAAAAATTAAAATTTATTTTCTTATTCCTTTTTTATTTTCTTAAAAACCAAAGATTTATTTCATAACTTTCTTAATTTCTTGTTCTTTTCTTTTTTCTTGAAAGTCAATATTGATTTTCTTATTTTTTTTCTTTCTTTCTTAAAAATCAAGATTTAATTCACATTGCATATTAATGTTCTTTATGGAATCTTTTGATGCTGGAAAAGGATTTTGCTATTCTTGAAAGTATGTAGAGAAAGGTTATGAATCCCTCGCGTGTTTATGGTATTTTGAAAATATTAAATCATGTATCATGTGTATCGTTATCATAAAATGGAGGGAGTAATTGAGTCCTTTGAGTTAAAAGTCTCATATTGGAATAGTAGAAGAAAATAAGTAGGGCGATTGAGTCCTTTGGGTTGAAAATTCTTAAAAGCATAAATAAGTGGGGTAATTAAGACTCTTGGGTTGAAAGTCGCTAAAGCCTAATGGTACCTCTTGTGAACTCTACTATGAGGCAAGGTGGATGAGCATGTAAGGTTTGTAAAAAGGTGACAGTTAGGCCAGGTAGGATAGTAGTCTGACTAGTTAATAGACAAGTATGTCCCTGACTATGGGGTCATGTGGATGAGCACTAATAGGATTGCGAAAGGTTCTCATGGTTAGGCCAAGTGTTGTATTTTGGGATAATGTTGGTTGGCTACTGTGAAACTATCCTAGTTTTCAAAAAGTAAATTGAACTAATTATTGTGGATACTTCATGTATTGGTACAACTTCCTGATGCATGCAACATTTTTTTTGCATTGAAAGCTTTGTTTATGAAATCATTGTATTTTTATTTTTGCATAAGAGTTTTTCAAGTTTGAATTTATGATTTATTGCAAATGAATTTACATTGAAAACTTTATTTAGCCTTTGTTTCTCATGCATTGGATTGGAATTTACAACTTTTATTTTGATAAAAATGTTTTATTCGAGTTTTGAATGCATTTCCTTTAAAAGATTTGTGTGAGATATACTCATTGGATTGTTGAGATCATCCTTTATTCTCAGTATTGAATTTCAGGAACAAAGTCTAGTCAAGGAGCATGGAGAGCAGAGTTTTAGCCATTTTTTACTTTTGTTTAATTTAGGGTTTAGTTTCCTTTTGGGATTTTTGTTTGAGAAAAATGGTTAAGACTTCATATTATAGTGGTTATTGGATATTTTATTATTTGATCAATTTTAGAAAGTATATGTTTTATAGAATAATATTTTGTATTGGTTGTCGATTGTGGCTTGTGAGCATATTATAAATGAGTCATGTCTTCAGGTGCGGGTTTAGAGTCAATTATACCCAGGTGTCAAATTTGAGCATGATATCCTTGATAGCATGAAGTCCACTTCTAGATATGTTTTCATAATTGATGGTGCAAGTGTTTCATAAAAGAGTGCAAAGCAAACAATTATAGCTTTATCCACTCTGAAAGTGAGTAGATCGCTTATTACAAAGCCAAGTATCAGGTGATATGAATATAGAGCTTTATCCCTAGGCTTCAAGTTACGGATTCAGTTTTAAGGCCTTTAAGAATCTATTATGATAACATTTTGGTGGTATTCTTCTCTAACAACAACGAAAGGTCATCTAAATTGAAGCACATAGACATAAAGTGCCTGGGTAAGAATGGAAGGATTCATAATGATCTAGTATTTGTAGAACATAATAGCATGAAACTAATGGTTGCAGACCAACTAAGGGCTTACCTACCAAGTCATTCAAGGAATTGGTAAATAGTATAGGACTGGTTGGTATTAATATGCTTAGTTAGTGGGAGAATATAGACATTCCGATTAGTGCACATTGTACTTTACCCAGTACAGTTGATAGTTAAGTTTTATGACATTATAATTTTTGGTCCTTAAAGTATAATTTTATGTGCATGATTAAAGTAATTGAATAAGATATTTTCCTTTTTAAGGTATTAGGCATCTCTTGATAGAAATGGTAAGACTACTTGAAAATCTATATGAAAGGTCATACTAAGCATGGGATTTCATACCATGCACTCAAGTTATTATGATTGATTCTATTGGGATGGCTGATATTAATGATCATGCTTGATCCCACTTCATAAGTATAGTGTCCACCGCTGTGGTCCTATATTAGTAGTCCCAATGGACCCGATTATTCACAATATTGATTATGATCCACTATAAATAGTCAGTAGGGTTTTGAACTCGTAAAATACATACTAGAATACATAATTCATTGCATGTATATTCCATCACCATGAGTCACCCAAGTGAGAGAATATTGGAATGAATGCGCCACACATGACATTGGCTACCCGTATAAGTGATTTGATGGTTTGAATCTTATCAATGAGTTTCATGTGGGGTCCACAAATGTGTGGCATGTAATTAGTCTTTAAAACCCCATGGAGTATACCATACATTTGAAGAGGTTTAACTCGACTAGAGAGAAAGGTGTGTTGGCAAGGGAGTTAATGGGAAGTCGATGATGGGTAGGACTTCGCTACTGACCCAATCTAATATAAATCAAACCTGGTCTTTGACACTTCTCTTCCAATTTTGAAATCAATCCTTTCCATTGTAAGGAGGGAGGAAGAGAAGGAAGATTCTGATGTGTCTTGACTCCATCAGCGACCTGTGTTATTGGTAATCATGGTAGATATTATGGGTAAAAATGGATTGACCAGATGTACAGACTTGAAGACTATGGATTGCTTGAGGGCCGAAAAATCACCTCGGTCTCGGGTACCAACCTCGTCCTCGGAGGTCGGCCTCGGATATCAACCACCATCTTAGAATACAAATATACTTAGAATATATTGAAATAAGATCTTCCTGAGATCTTTGGCATGGATATCGAGGAAATAACCATGACACATCCAAAAGAAGATCTCTTCCGTAATACACATTCACCATCCAATAAGCATTGCCATATATGCTATCGCCCCCAAAAGCATATAAATACACCTGCTGCTATGAGTAAAGGTACATACGACCTTATGCACTAAAAGTTTACATCCCACTTGACCTAGCTTGCCTGTTTAACGTTGGCATCGGATGGTCCCCTTCAGCAGCCATGGCCTCCTTTGTCTTCTTTGTGTGCAGGTATTCGATGGTCTAAGAAGGGTTAACCAGATTTCTGCATCGACAGTTTGGCACCATCTGTGAGAATGACAGTCAAAGCCATTCCCATCTTTTATAATGATTCTACTATGGTGAAAGGAAGGAAAATGACTTTGGCCACCATAGCTATAACTGCCCTCGCACCAACGGAGCAGCCCGTAGATTAAGGTGGTCCGCCCTCCCAACTTTAGGCTAATTCTACACCTGCAGGCCCTGTGCAGTGGTCTCGAAACTGAGGAGGTTGGCTCGTCTCTCTGAAACATCAAGTCGAAGCATTGACTGGTAACATTAACTGGATAATACAGATCTTGGAAAGACAAACCCACCTCCTAACCAGGGGATAGATGCACGAGCAGCCACCGAGTTCTTTGCACCACTTCAAGCACTAATTGACTTGCGGAGAACCAAGTAACATCCTAAGCAGCTGAGCCATGCACCCTCCCACACCTAGGGAACTGCCACACATGCTGACTCAGACTTGCTTCACACGTTGGAGAAGAAGATGCGTGGAAAGGATCCCGAGGTGGTAGTCAAGAACAAGCACTCCTAGAAGGCAAAACTCAAGGAACCGCGAGGTCAGATTGGAGATATCTGTCAAGCCTACCGCGCCCAAATACCGACCTACGTCAAGGCTATGCTAGAGGAGACCAAGTAGTTGTTTACCGATGACATTATGGGAGCCCAACTCCCACCTAAATTCCTAATGCTGCAAATCACCCCCTACTCCAGGTCTATCGACCAGGCCGAGCATTTGGAATTGTTTAGGGCATGGATGAAGCTCCACGGTGCATCAATCTCAGTTATGTGTCGAGCCTTCTCCCTGAATTTGTCAGGGACATCACGAAAATGGTTTTAACAATTACAACAGAAATCCATTAGTTCGTTCGCGCAGCTGAGTAAGAACTTATCACTAAATTCATTAGAGGGAAAGACAAAAGAAAATCATTAACTCATCTTCTCACAATCACTCAGAGGGAGGATGAGCTGCCAAAAGACTGCGACATTCATTTTAACATTGAAACTGTCCAGGTCGACGATTATTCGGACGAGATAGCTCTGTCTGCCATCGTAACCGGCCTTAAACGAGGAAAGTTCCTCTTCTCTATTGGTAAGAACCCCCCGACTAACCTCACCAACCTACTTAACCGAGCTAAAAAATATTCCAATGTCGAAGAGTTCTTTAGTTCACAAAGAGATGCTCAAGAAGGAAACAACTCCACTAAGGATAGGAAGCGAAGGGAAGAAGGGAAGCCCTCTGCCGTTAATGTTAAAAGAAAGAAAGGAAACAACCATGACCAAGACCATCATACCAACTGACATTTGGAAAGTCACTTCCATCGGTACACTCCCTCGAATACCAAGCCGGAGCCTACACTTGAGGAAGCTGGGCTAAGTAAGAAAACCTGATGACTGAGTTGAACCAATTAATCGAGCTCGGTAATAAGACTCGTTGGCCAACTTTGACCTACTCGACTAAGAGCAACCTCCCTTTTTAAAAGGAAAAAATGTGCTCACGATTCTACTATTATGTTTTCTACTACTTTATGGGCTTGTAGGTAACATCCCGAATTTTCGTGGCCTGAAAATATACTTGTGCCCGAGAATTCCAGGTGTTAATAATGTAAAAATTGGATACTTCAAAATCGTAACTTACTTTTATATTTATTTTTTTATTTATATCACATCCAGTTACATTTCGATGGTAAACATTCACGAGAGTAAAATTAGCTGTATTTATTATTAGAGTACAAAGCGTACTACTAATCTTCAAATGCCCTCTTAATGGGAGCTTATTACATCATATTAAAGTAAACAGCAGAAAACATATAAACAAATAAATTTCAGTGGCATTCTTCTTCTTTATTCAAATATATCTTACATAGAATAATTATCGTTCATATCATCAACCTGTAATTCACTTGCAACATCTGTATGGTTGGAGAGGGTCAATGCCCTACTCATAGTGATGGTTATCATTTAAGATTAACAATAATTAAAAAGATTTATAAGAATAGTGTGAGGGTTCTGATACGTCTCATTCTCTACCACTACGAGTGATATTAGTATGCACAACCAATATATATATATATATATATATATATATATATATAAATGTATGCCTAGCAAAGTGTGTGGTCCATTATTCGTACTGATCATCACAATGTGAATGTAATTTATAGAAAACACGGCTCGCCCCGCATCCCATATTATAAAGATTCATTGGCATGTCCAACGCTACTGTGGATTTACATGAATATCTCAAGACGACACAACACACAGATCAAATGAATTATGTGACACAATTTGTTCATGGAGTGACTATTTGCGACAGTCAATCCCGAAAGTGATGTAACACACATTACAAATTACTTACATAGATTTTTGCACCACTACCCAAAATCCATAGAATTACGGGTCAACCAAGAGGATTACTACCCAGAGCGCATAACGTCCACAATAATATATATGAACCACTATATATAAGGCCCATAACACATCACTTGCATTAATAGAGAAATAAGTCGAATCATGAAGGTTTTGGAATTCCAAGACACATGCCCAAGACATAAAGGGAGGTAGCACAAGGCTAACCTAATAAAGGAGAAAAGTAGCATTAAGTTATCTCAATAAAAGAGAACACTAGAAAATAACCTAACTTAACAAGAATAAGAGGAGATGAGTAAAAGGCCAACTCAATATAGAGTGGAAGCACGTATCACTCTCAAAATTGGCAAAGGGAAAGGCTTGTATCCATCATCCCACATAAATTCATAAAAATCATACATAATTAAAATCATACCTTAATCATAATTTTCAAAATGATAAATAATTGATAATGATAAATCAATCAATTGCATGGAAAATCACAGTAATATGAAAGTATATAAAAACAAGATAAATTATATCAACTCAAATGAGTGTAAGCTAAAAGGAATCTCTCACCTTAGCCTTAGATCTAAACCCTAAGTAGATATCCATATAGGAAAGCTTCAACATGAATCACGACATCGCCTAAGCAAGAGGGAGAGACCACAAATGTGAAGAAGGAAGAGGATGATGGTCATCTAGGCTTCTCCTTCTCTTTCTCCTTCTCCTTCTCATTCTCTCTCTCTCTCTCTCTCTCCTCGAATGGTAGGAGTGTTGGCATGTAAGTGGAGAAGGGCACGTACTCCTCCTTTTATAAAGGAGTGGGCATGTGAGAGGAGGTGTGTTTCACATCCTACTTGGATTGAGTTTCTCCAATTTGACCTTTTTTAACTATATTTCTTTAAATCCAATTCGTCCAGTGTGTCGGGGTCATCGAATAGGGCTGAAGTATATAATTTTCTTAGTGATCTGAAATTTAGATTGGCATATCTTAAAATTTTTCATAACGAGTACCAAAACAAACTTGATCTCTATTAACGGTCCACACTTAATGATTAGGGCCCAATTTTGACAGAAAAATATAGTCAAAATAAGTAAACGGTTAGACAAAATTTAGTGGTTGATTGATGGTGGAAAAAGCCTAAATCTAAAATTTCACCTTTTGTACAAAAAGAAATGAGCTGACTTCAACATTCAACGGTGTAGGATCATAGATTAGGGTCTAAATTTTGTATAACCTCATAGTCATATGATACCAAAATTGTGGTCCAAATTTGAGTTGCGATGGACGACAAGAAGTGGTTAAATCGGAAGATCTAAATTTATAAGGAGTTGGTAAGCCTCGAAAGGATAACTTCGCCCCTAAGGAAAAGCCTACCAAAGTGGGTGTAAGTGTTATGGTCTCATGCTCCTTTGGTTGTCAAATTTTGTTGTGCCAAAACTCTCTGTGTCTTGTGTTTGTATGATGATATACATATGTTCAAGACATTGTTCAAGACATCACATCGACTCTATAAAGACATTGCTTCTGTTAAGAATGACGAACTACTTTAAGCTAAGTCAAGCCATGTACTTTGTCAACTTCTATAAACATCAATGTTCAGAGCTACATCGATAAACACTTCAAGACTCAAGTATATTTCAAGACTCAAGTGCAACTCAAGATGAAGCTTAATTTCAAGCTTTAGAAAATCTCAAGATCAAGCTGCATCAAGTAGAGATCTCAAGCTTCATAAGGTTCAAAGGTCAACCATTATCTAAAAAGAATGAAGTTTAATGTTCATACTTAATGATCCAGGTATGATAAACCTTAGATTGACCTTAGGGTAGGTCATTTTGGTTACATAATTCAAGATGAATCTTTATAGATGATTTTGGTCTATTTTAAGACTAGTCCTGGACCTTGTTCGACTAGTCCTAGTATTGGTTCGACCAGTCCAAGAAATTTCTCGTCCAGTCCTAAGTTGTTGAAGATTTTCTGAATTTTTTGGTTAAGCTACGACCAGTCCTAAGAACTGGTCGACCGGTCGTAGGAGGGTCACAACTCGACCTTCGACTGGTCATGTATCTATGACTCAAACTACAGCGTGCAAATCATGTTTCCTACAACCAGTCCTGGGTCAGCTACGACCGATCGTAGATGGTCCACGACCAGTCGTAGAATCCCTACACCTAGTCGTAGAATGGTTTTTTAAGATTGCGCTTAAAATTTCAAAATGCCGTTGTTGCTACGACCCGTCGAAGCTTTCTCAAGACCAGTCATAGACGTGATTTCTACAACTATAAATTGAACATGAATCTCAAAGTTTTACAACTCACTTCAAGAAAATCAAAGCTCCATTCTGAGATAAGTTAGTGTTCATTTTAAGCTACGTTGTGCATAATTAATATTCTCTTTTTGTTAGCTTGTTTATTTGATTTTATTCCTATATTCTAATCTTATTTGAAAAGAAGATTTGCTGTATTTCTTCTTCTTGGAATCAAAATCAAATATAGCTATGCCCATTTGATTTAATTTAAAATCAATTAGAACTTAGAACCATTTTAAGTGAGTATTGGACATTGAAAGTTGATTCGAACTTCTACTCTGATTGGTTCTTCCAGGTTGTTACGAAAGGAGAAATCCAAGTATTTTACATTTATTTAAAATTTCTATTCTTTTAGTTTTTGTTTGAGATTCGCCAAAAAAATCTCATTGTGTAGAGAGAGCCAAAAAACTCAGAAAGTGTGGGTTTTTGGTTTGTGTAAGCCCAAGTTAAAAAGACACAATTGTGAAGGTTTTAGGTGAACCTGTGACACCTATTTTGTTAGTGAATGTTAATATCCCCTGTGTGAGGATATTAGGAGTGGAGTAGCATTCTGTGTGGCTGTTGTTGAACAGTTGGTGCACACACAGGCGAACCACTATAATTCTTTGTCTTGTGGTTTGAATGCTTGCTTAAGTTTTATATCTTTTATCATTTAGATTTGTGAAATGTATGTGTGGATGTGAATGTTGTAAAATTTACATTTCAAAGCACAGTGAGAATGTTGTAATAATTTAGATTTAAATTTCTGTAATTTATTTCAATTCCTTGTTATTTATTTATTCCTCTCTGGTTGGAGTTTTTGATACAAAAGACGTTCTAGAAATAAGGTTGTCTTGCCATAAACCCTTAGTTTTTATGGTGTAAGGTTGTCCTTAGAACTGAATTCGTATCAACCTCTCAATTCTTATTTATTGAGGTTGCTTTTATTTCAGCATTGTGAATTGATTTATTTTATTTGGCTATCATATTCTTTTATTCCACTGTTAAAGTTTTGTTTTGACATTGTCCTATTCACCCCCCTCCCCCTCTAGGACGTATAGCTAGGCCATTTCAAGTGATATCAGAGCCTAATAGCTCACTCTTATTACTTTTTATTTGGATTTATTTCTTGAGCTAACGATCTAAGCTATATAAAAGATGTCAAATTTTAATAGCCTATCAGTCACTAGGCCTCCACCCTTTGATGGCTCCAAGTATGCCTATTGGAAAGCTAGGATGAGGATCTCCCTCAAATCAATGGATGAGAATGTGTGGCAAGCCACAGTGACTGAATGGAACCCACCTACCACTGAAGTGACTGGTATCGATGGTTCAAAATCAATGAGAGTAACACCGTATTTCTCATGGACCACTCTTCAGAAAAATGAGAGTAGTGCCAATGCAAAAGCACTAAATGCAATCACTTGCGCATTATCACTGGATGAGTTCAAAAGAATTATATCCTTTGATACTGTAAAGTAAGATTGGGATATTTTAGAAATAACACACGAGGGTACATCAATTGCCAAGAAATCTAAGGTCCAACTCCTTACAACCAAATTTGAGGAAATTCATATGGAGGAAAATAAAATGTTTATGGACTTTTACATAAGATTAAATGACATTTTAAACTCAATGTGGGGTCTTGACAATAAAATCCCAGAAAGTAAAGTATGTGTAAAGATACTACACTCACTTCCTGAACGGTTCAACTCTAAAGTAACCGCGATCTAGGAACTTCGTGATACGGACAATATGAGGGTAGAAGAACTAGTTGGTTCTTAACAAACCTATAAGTTAAACTTTAAAGCTCCTAAAAGTAAATCTATCGCTCTTAAATCTTCTAAATGTATTTCTCAAGAAAAATCTGATTCTGAAGATGATATGGCTCTTTTAGCGAAAAAGTTTTACAAGATTTTCAAAAGTAAAAAGAGAGTTGATTTTCAAAAATCAAATGATAAGAAAATATTAAAACCTAAATCTAAAACTTGGAAGTCTTTGAAAGATAGTCAATGTTACATCTGCCAAGAATATGGGCATTTAGTAAACAAATGTCCTAAAAAGGACAAACCCAAAAAGAATGGTTTGCTGGCTACTTGGGATGAATCTTCTGATTCTGAAGCTTCTTCTGAATTAGAAGATTCTGAAACTGAGTCGGGCAGTGAAGTTAAAGCCCTTATAACTCTAGCTAAATTCACTTTTTCAGATCATGATGATTCAACTAGAGAAGAAAATCTGAATAGTGATTATGAAAATGAAGATGATCTTCGAGACACTTACAATGCCCTAGACAAGGAAAGTTGTAAAATTGCTGTCAAACTTAAACTTTATAAAGAAAAGTTTTTTAAACTTAAAGAATGTTTTGAATCTCTTATTTTAGAAAAATCCCAAATTTCATATTGTTTTAAAAAATCAAAATGTGATTTAAAATTCAAAACCTCCCTGATTGAAAATCTGAAATCTAAAAATGAGTAACTTAAAAATGAAGTATCTTCTCTTCTGAGTTTAAAGGATACATAGAGGTATGCCCAAGGAGATCCAAAGTTAGAAAAAATTTTATCCGGATCTAGAAAATGTGACGAAAGATCTGGGTTAGGCTACGATAAAAATGTTCCTCCTAAACAAAAGTATACTCTTCCTAAGTTTGTGAAAGGACAGTCCTCTAACTCAAAAGGAAAAAATACTGGTCAAGGTTTTTCTAAAAATATAAAAACTTTTCAAAAACCTAAAAGCAGCTATGTCAACTTCAAAAATCAGAACAGAAACCCACTAGCTGAAAAGATAGTTGATTTACTCAAGGAGCTCTTAAAATCTAACTCAGTAGGTCATTCTTACAACAACAGACAGAAGAAGACCAACTATATTCCCAAACCCAAAACAGTTCTGAAATGGGTTCCTAGGTTGCCTGCTTGGTTGCCCACACTGCTTTCGAAGCTACAAGCCATTCAAAGTGGTACCTAGATAGTTGATGCTCCAGGCATATGACAGGCGACAAGGCTTTATTCACCGATCTCAAAGATATGATTGATGGGTCAGTTACTTTTGGTGATGGAAGCAATTGCAAGATAATTGGCCAAGGTATGGTTCAACTCTATAATCTTCCCTTATTTAAGAACATTTTATATGTTGAGGGGCTAAAACACAACCTGTTAAGCATGTCCCAAATATGCGATAACAACCATAATGTGAACTTTTCCAATGAAGGTTGTGAAATCATAAACAAAAAGGGTTCTGTAAGATTAATTGGTTGCAAAACTTCTGAAAACAGCTATATTGTAAGCAATGGTAGCTCATCTAATCAATGGTGCTACATGGTCCATACCGATGAGACAGAATTATGGCATAAACGCCTTGGACATGTACACTACCGTAATTTGTATAGATTGAGCAAAGGAGAACTAATTAGAGGTCTACCAAAGTTGCAAAGAGTAGACAAAATATGTGGTGAATGCCAGTATGGTAAATAAACTAAGAGTTCTCACAAAAAGGTGAACTCCAGTGCCACATCAAGACCACTCGAGCTGCTCCACATGGATCTTGTAGGACCAACCGGAACGGAGAGTCGAGGTGGCAAAAAATACATCTTGGTTATCGTAGATGATTATACCAGATTCACTTGGGTTACATTTTTAAGGGACAAATTAAAAACCCTTGATGAAGTGAAAAAGATCATCAAACGAATCCAAATTGAAAAAGGTTCTCATATCAGTAAGATCCGTAGTGATCATTGATCTGAGTTCAAAAATAGTAGTTTTGAAAAGTTTTGTAGCGATCAGGGAATATCGCATGAATTCTCTACACCCAAAACACCACAACAAAATGGAATTGTGGAGAGGAAAAATAGAGTGCTTCAAGAAATGGGAAACGTAATGTTAAATAGTATGAAACTCCCTAGAAATCTTTAGGCTGAAGCATGAATACCGCTTGCTATATTATTAACCGAGTTTATACTTGTAAATCTAATAAAAAAACAGCTTACAACTTTGGTTTGATAAGAAGGCTACTATCAAATACTTTCGAGTTTTTGGCAGCAAGTGCTATATTTTACGTGACCGTGAAAATTTGGGAAAGTTTGACATTAAGAGTGATGAAGGGATCTTTTTAGGATACTCTTTAAACAGTCGTGCATATCGTGTACTGAACAACAGGACTGGTGTGATTTAAGAGTCCATTAATATGGTCATTGATAATTAATTGAATACACCCACCCCTAGTCCAGATAATGATGAAGTTCTTTTAATTAACAAACCTGATACTTCATCAAATCAAGTTAATTCTGAATTAAGGACTGTTAAAGATCATCTAGCTACTTAGATTCATGGAAACCCTCTCATTGGTGTGCGCACTCATAGACAATTAAGAGACATATGTAACTATGTGTGTTTTACATCCCAAATTGAACCGGCTAATATAAAAGAAGCTCTTTCTGACGAAAATAGGATAGTTGCCATGCAGGAAGAACTTAATCGATTTGTTCGTAATGATGTCTAGTATCTCGTTCCTAGACCTAAAGATAAACACATTATAGGAACAAAGTAGATTTTCAAAAATAAGTCTGATAAACTTGAAAATATAATTCGAAACAAGGCAAGACTGGTTGTACAAGGGTACACTCAAATTGAAGGCATCGATTATTATGAAACCTTTGCCCCAGTTGCTTGTCTTGAATCAATCAGACTTTTTATATCCATTGCATGCTATAGAAAATTTAAGATTTATCAAATGGATGTAAAGAGTGTTTTTTTGAATAGTGATTTATATGAAGAGGTATATGTTGAACAACCTACAGGGTTTGAAGACCCTAAGTTTACTAATCATGTATCCCGTCTTAAAAAGGCTCTCCATGGTCTAAAAAAGCTTTTTATGAGAAATTGACTAAGTTTTTACTCAGTCATAATTTTCAAATGGGCAGTGTCGATAAGACGTTTTTTGTTAAGAAACACAATAATGATGTTTTAATGGTTCAGATCTATATTGATGATATTATTTATGGATCAACTTGTACTAACATGACTATTGAGTTTATAGATTTAATGAAATCTAAGTTTGAGATGAGCATGGTTGGGGAATTACATTATTTCTTAGGGTTTCAAGTAAAACAACAACCTGATGGAATTTTTATTTCTCAAACCAAGTATGCTTTGAACTTAATTAAAAGGTTCGGATTTAAGAATGGTAAGATTTTTGGTATTCCCATGAGTACATCTTTAAGACTCTCAAAAGACTCTACAGGTAAAGATGTAGATCATAAATTGTATTGTAGCATGATTGGCAGTTTACTATATTTAATTGCTAGTAGACCTGATATAGCTTTCAGTGTTGGTATTTGTGCTAGATATCAGTCTAATCCTAAAGAATCTCATTTAACTGATGTTAAGAGGATTATTAGATATGTTGCAAGTTCTGTGCATTTGGGTCTTTGGTATCCATATGATATAAGTGTCCAGTTGGCTAGGTACTTAAATGCTGATTGGGCTGATAATATTAATGATAGAAAATCAACCAGTGGTAGTTGTTTTTATATTGGAAATTGCTTGGTTTCTTGGTTTAGCAAGAAGCAAAGTTCTATATCGCTCTCAACTGCTGAGGCTAAATACGTTGCAGCTGGAAATGCATGTACTCAGCGTGTTTAGATAAAACGTATGTTAAGCGATTATGGAATTACACAGGACTCAATGGTTTTATATTGCGATAATTCCAGTGCAATAAATATTTTTAAAAACCCAATCTAGCATTCACGTACCAAGCATAATGACATTAGGTATCATTGCATTTGTGAATTAGTGGAAGAAAAAATAATATCTTTGGAATATATTCCTACCGAGACTCAACTTGCGGATATTTTCACTAAACCGCTTGACAAAAGTAGGTTTAATAAATTAAAGTTTGATCTTGGTATGTGCAATTTAAATTGAATATTCTTACATTATTGTATCATATCATATATATGTTTATTTATCTTTTCGGTTGAATTTTAAAATTAGTTGTAAAATGCAATTTTTGGCCGGTACTCGACCAGTCGTGAGTATACACGACCAGTCTTGGTATGACCAGTCGTGTACGTCTACGACCAGTCGTGGAACTTGTGAAATCACTTTAAATTGGGGAAAAGCTTCTTCTTCTTCATTTCCATTTCACTCTTCAACAAGCCTATGCACGACCGGTCGAACCCACCATCATTTTCCTTTAAGGTTAGAGGTTCTTTTGCATTTTTCTTGTAGAATCTTACTTATTATATCTCATTTTTCACTCTTGTGCACTTTATTTGGTCTTTCAGTGCAAGATTGGGATTTTTCTTTTTAAAAATCTGATCTATCAAAACTCATTCCATATTTTTTGAATCTAGTTGTTTTCTTGTATCTAGTGTTGCAAATGGATCCCAAAGGGAAAAAGAAATCTTCCCATGGTCCATCTTCTTCTAGATCAACTCCTATCACACAACGCCATCTTCGGTCTCCCGAAAATGATCTATCCGATGTACGGGATTTGCGTATGCGCAATGTCATCGTTGAACGTCTAGTTGATCTTAACCACATTGCTCAATTTGATATCCTACCTCTACTCCAATCTGTAGGTTGGGATAACATCTTACATTGGGGTGGGCCTGTATACCAATCTATTGCTCAATCCATGTTAGCATGCATCTCTGATTTTTCATATGAAAATTTAATGTTTAAAATTGATACTAGAGAAGGTCTATTTGAAGTAGATCGACATTTAATAGCTGGTCTCATGGAAATCCCTGTTAATGATGAGGGTATTCCCATTCATACATTATCTAAAAAAATCCTCTGAATCAGAAAAACAGATGCTCAATAGAGATTTATGCAATATGGAAGTGCAATGGACCTATAAAGGAAATGCGCTCCCCTTAAGGTATTTGTTATCCAGATATAAGGTTCTTCATAGAATCTTTATCTCAAATCTGTATCTGCGGTCTGGCAACAAAACAGAACTAATTGCCTTTATAGTTCGTGTTTTGTATTGTGTCATTACTGGTGTAAAGATCTGTCTACCTTCTTTAATTTGTCATTCCATCATTCAGTTTCGAATCCATCCTGGTCATAATGATCTTCCATTTGCCTATCTTATGACTATTTTAGCTACTCACATGCTTGTGGCTATATCTGTTGGAGAGGCCCCTATTCATTATCTTATTTTTAACAATACAAATATTAACAAGATGAAATTGAGATTGGCTCCTAGCCAAGTGGATGTTGGTGGTAGTGGTACTGAAGCTAGGAATGAAGCGGAAGATGCTGACAATCTTCCTGATGATGTTGATATGTATGATATTTTTGATGAACTAGAATCTGACTCTGGTAATGATCCAAATTATCAACCTTCTGGCTTTGATGAGAGGTTGTGTTCTCTACAGGAAGAGGTGGCTCAAATTCGTGTAACCTAAGCAACTCAATTTGCTTATATGTGCAAGTATATGCGGCGGCTTGCTAAGGGTTTACATAAAATAGATCCATCTAATCCTGCTCCATCTTCTGGATCTGACTAAAAGTTTTTATTTGCTGGTCTGTAATAACTTTAATACTATTTTGCACTTGCTAAGTTTGTAAGACTATTTTTTATTTATCTTTGGACTTGACTAGCTCATGATCTATGGATTTATGCGCCTTATTTCATATCTTGGATACTTTACTCTCCTATTTATTATTCTTATTCATTTGTTCTTCCTTTGTTATTTTGTGATAAAAAGGGGGAGAAGGCTTGTGATATTGCTTATGGATTGCTAATGGATTGTTATTGCTATGAGTAGCCTTTCGAGTAGTATTTTCTTTGTGATATCTGTGAGTGCTGCTACTCAAGGGGAGTAAGTATAGATGTATGTGTGTGCTAGTTTGTCTACTAAAACTGGTGCATGATTCTTTATTGAAAAATGGTGCAAGATTCTTTGTTGAACATGTTGTACTTATCTTTTTTTTTTTGAGTGTGTTTTATCACAAATTTGACAAAGGGGGAGATTGTAATTGCTATGGTCTCATGCTCCTTTGGTTGTCAAATTTTGTTGTGCCAAAACTCTTTGTGTCTTGTGTTTGTATGATGATATACATATGTTCAAGACATTGTTCAAGACATCACATCGACTCTATAAAGACATTGCTTCTGTCAAGAACAATGAACTACTTCAAGCCAAGTCAAGCCATGTACTTTGTCAACTTCTGTAAACATCAATGTTCAGAGCTACATCGATAAACACTTCAAGACTCAAGTACATTTCAAGACTCAAGTGCAACTCAAAATGAAGTTTAATTTCAAGCTTTAAAAAATCTCAAGATCAAGCTACATCAAGTAGAGATCTCAAGCTTCATAAGGTTCAAAGGTCAACCATTATCTAAAAAGAATGAAGTTCAATATTCATACTTAATGATCCAGGTATGATAAACCTTAGATTGACCTTAGGGTAGGTCATTTTGGTTACATAATTCAAGATGAATCTTTATAGATGATTTTGGTCTATTCTAAGACTAGTCCTGGACCTTGTTCGACTAGTCCTAGCACTGGTTCGACTAGTCCCAGAAATTCCTCGTCCAGTCCTAAGTTGTTGATGATTTTCAAAATTTTTTGGTTAAGCTACGACCAGTCCTGAGAACTGGTCGACCGGTCGTAGGAGGGTCACGACTCGACCTTCGACCGGTCATGTATCTATGACTCAAACTACAGCGTGCAAATCATGTTTCCTACGACCAGTCCTAGGTCAGCTACGACCGGTCGTAGGTAGTCCACGACCAGTCGTAGAACGGTTTTTTAAGATTGTGCTTAAAATTTCAAAATGCCGTTGTTGCTATGACCCGTCAAAGCTTTCTCAAAACCAGTCGTAGACGTGATTTCTGCAACCATAAATTAAACACGAATCTCAGAGTTTTACAACTCACTTCAAGAAAATCAAAGCTCCATTATGAGGTAAGTTAGTGTTCATTTTAAGCTACGTTGTGCATAATTAATATTCTCTTTTTGTTAGCTTGTTTATTTAATTTTATTCCTATTTTTCAATCTTATTTGAAAAGAGGAATTGTTGTATTCCTTCTTCTTGGAATCAAAATCAAATATAGCTACGCCCATTTGATTTAATTTAAAATCAATTAGAACTTAGAACCACTTTAAGTGAGTATTAGACATTGAACGTTGATTTGAATTTCTACTCCAATTGGTTCTTCCGGGTTGCTACGAAAGGAGAAATCCAGGTATTTTACATTTATTTAAAATTTCTATTCTTTTGGCTTTTATTTGAGATTCGCCAGAAAAATCTCATTATGTGGTTATTTGAGGAGAACCAAAAAACTCAGAAAGTGTAGGTTTTTGGATTGTGTAAGCCCAAGTTAAAAAGATACAATTATAAAGGTTTTAGGTGAACCTGTGAAACCTATTTTGTTAGTGAATGTTAATATCCCCTGTGTGAGGATATTAGGAGTGGAGTAGCATTCTGTGTGGCTGTTGTTGAACAGTTAGTGTACACACAGGTGAACCACTATAATTCTTTGTCTTGTGGTTTGAATGCTTGCTTAAGTTTTATATCTTTTATCATTTAGAATTGTGGAATGTATGTGTGGATGTGAATGTTGTAAAATTTACATTTTAAAGCACATGGGAATGTTGTAATAATTTAGATTTAAATTCCTACAATTTATTTCAATTCCTTACTATTAATTTATTCCTATCCGGTTTGAGTTTTTGATACAAAGGACGTTCTAGAAATAAGGTTGTCCTGCCATAAACTCTTGGTTTTTATGGTGTAAGGTTGTCCTTAGAACTGAATTCGTATCAACCTCTCAATTCTTATTTATTGAGGTTGCTTTTATTTCAGCATTGTGAATTGATTTATTTTATTTAGCTATCATATTCTTTTATTCCGTTGTTAAAGTTTTATTTTGGCATCGTCCTATTTACCCCCTCCCCCCCTCCCTCTAAGACATATAGGTAGGCCATTTCAGTGGGGTCTTCATATTTCACACTTAGTCCATATTATGGGCAATATACGTCATTCATATGAAGAGAAATATCGTACTACGACTACCCACGAGGTTTCTTCACTCGATAAATGCCAAAATCAACGGTTAAGGGGTTAATTTTTCAATTGGGTCACTTTTACATTGATATAAGGGCTGAAATTTGATATGTAAAGTTAATTTATGATACATAGGTATGGTATAAAATTTCACATCAAATGGATTTTGAGAACCATGGGATCTAGAATTCAAGTGTCTAGGTTAATGTCATTTTCATAATTATTATTGATATGAGAGTTTTGAGAAATCTAATGGTTCTACATGATTATAGGCATGTTTTTAAGTAATGTTTACAAAGGAACTTATATCTAAATCATTACGAATAAAGAATTATTCACCATATTAATTAAGAAAATATACAAATATCAACTAACATAATGGATAGTCAAATGATATGTTAAAAATAGAAAAACTTGATGGTTACTATTCTGATCATGTATGTAAGACCCGTATCCTAATCTGTACCGTTCTATAGGCTTCCCGGTCATTCCGGTCAAATTTCGGCAATCCTTGACCTATATCTGACATTTGCGCGTGATCCTAAGCCGGGTCTCACATACCAATGTCAGCTCAATTCGAAACTTGTACCTTAGCGACCGCGCCGTTGCCGCGGTTCTAACGCCATAACTTGCGCACCGAACCGATACCTAGGTCAAAAGATGTGGGCTGGCGTTCAATTCGAAGAAAACGCCGTGCGTTGTGAATTTTGAGAAAATCTCTATAATGTGTCACATCAATCAATTAATCAAGTACACTCCATACCTCAACTACATGCAACCCATCTCTCTTTTTTCTATAAGTCAACACGCTCTCCCCTACCCATCCCTCTTTTACCAATTTTCAAACCAAACCATACCCATCCATCTCCTTTCCTTACAACCACCATATCATCCCATCCCCCCTCTCTCTCTCTCTCATTTCTCAAAACCTCCTAAGCAACCAAAAACCACACGTCCATGCATTCCAAGAGAGAAAAATGACTTTGTGTGGCCCACCTTTCCCATCCCAAAAACCTTCATCCTAACCATTCATTCCTCATCTTCCACCATCAAAGTGAAGCACAAGGAGATCGGCCTTCCAACGGACCAAGAAAATCGACTGTGGGTGCCTTATAGGCTAGGTTTTTATGTTTTTATGATGGGCCAAGTGAGGCCTACCGATCGATGGTATGGATCTCACTTTGGACCCTAAGATGTGGCCAATGGCCCACCTTGATTTTTGATATCATTCCATAATGGGGCCATTCTCCATGGACCCCATCATCATGTTTACTTTTCTAGCTTGAATAAAGGTCATCTAGACCGTCCATTTTAGTAGAGAAGGAATCTCCACCATTGAATTTTAATTTAATGGGCCCACATGTATTAGGACCCACCTTGATGTATGATTGGATGCTTGAAACGGAGGGCCCATAGTATCGAGGTCCCTCCATCACACGTGTCCCTCTATCTTTCTCTCTCTCTCCCCCCCTCTTTTTATTTATTTATTTTTTTTTGTGATGAGGTGGTTGTGTGGTCCACTTGGATGGACCCCACCATGAAGCATGTATTGGATCCAATCCATTTGTAGGTGGGGCCTACTTTATATGTGTTGTCCCACACCACCCACCCATGTGGTGGCCCACCAGAGTAGGGCCCACCTTGAATGTTCGTGTGAGCCAGGACGTCCAGCGTCTAGGGACACTGGACGTGAAAACAAATATAAGCTTGGTTTCAAGCTTATTGAGTGGGCCACTTGTGTAAGCCCCACCTTGATGTATGTATTCAATCCACGCAGTCCATTTCATTCCTCAACCCGTTTTAGGCGTTGAGCTAAAAAATGAAGTCCATCCGATCTTCTAGTAGGCCATAGTACATAAAATAGTGGTTTCTACTGTTGAAAAACCATCCTGCTGTTTCTATACACCGAAAAATATCAGATATTGGGCTTGTTTGGCTTATCTCAACCTATGGGAACTAGTGGGTGGTGTGGATTCGCCTGATGCTGGCCCCACACGTGAAAAACCTTAGAAAAATTGGTTTCAAAGAAAAATAATAATAATAACATGCAGCAGGCGCTGCTGCTGCAAGCGCAGGTAGCGCCTGTGTCATTACGGGCGGGCAGACGACAGTGACCCACGGCCCCCACCGTGGGCCCCACCATGATGTATGTTTAGTATCCAAACCATCCATTAGGTGGGCCCCTCCTTGAAGTGGGCCCCCTCCAAAGATCAGGCCAATCTAAGTCTTGTTTTTCCTACTCAGCCAGGTCCATATGACCTTATCAGCGGTTGGATGGAAAATTTACATTATGGTTGGCCCCACATGGGAACCACAGAGATGTATGTGTTTAGCTCCCACTGTCCAGGCGGACGATGGAGCCCACAAGTGATGTATGTGTTTTAGTCACATCGTCCAGGCGGACGATGGGACCCCCTTGATGTGTTTTATTCACACTGTCCCATGACAGTGGGGTCCATCATGATGCATGTGTTGCATCCAAGCCTTCCAACCATTTGGAAAGCTCATTTTATGGCATGAGTTGAAGAATGAGGTAAATCTAGGATCAAGTGGACCACTAAGCAAAAGTAGTGGGGATTGAATTCCTGCCATTGAAATTCCTCATTGTTACAAAAGTTTGGATCATTAGGAAATGTGTTTCTTCCTCTTAATCCAGGTCTGTGTAACCTTATGACCAGATTGGGTAGAAAATAAATGTTATGGTGGGCCTTGGGAATTTTAATAATGGAAATCATTATCACCACTTATTTTGGGTGTGGCCCATTTAATATATATATGGGGCCCATTAGCGTGACCCATTTGATACACGTAAGGCCCATGTGATTAGGCCCATTTTGATGCATTCTAAGGCCCATGGGTTATGGCCCATTGTAATGCATATAAGGTCCATTGGTGCGGCCCATTGATGTGGCCCACTTGATGAATATAAGGCCCATGTAATATGGTCCATTTGATGTATTGAAAGCTCAATGGAAAGTACCTAAGGTCCATTGCAATGTGTGATCCCAACATGGTTTAGTTAATGATGTTTATGGCAGGCTATGCCTTAGGAGTAATGTTGGTTTGACATCCACATTGTAAGGTAATGTTGGTTAAATGTCCGCATTACGACTCTCCCTAGGGCCCATTGATAGGCCCATACTTGTTATGTGAAGGCCGTCTAGGCCCATCTTCGTTGTGAGGATAGTTCATCGGTTTATAACATGCTTAGTATAATTTCATGCCTCATGCCATAACATCATATGTATGCTTGATATGAGGAATGTTTGATCATAGCATAAGCCGTTGGGCTGAGACATTTACAGGAATCCTTATGAGACGGAGTGCCCCACATGAGCGCATGGTACGCACGTGATTGCGGCATGACTGTACGGTGTGATTCATGCATCTCGCATAAGAGTGACTTGATCATTGTACGCCCTAGCGACATCAAGATTGTGGCTCCACAGGCACATCGTGGATGGCCGTATCGGATATCGAAAATGCTTGGTTCTAACTCTGTGGGCACTTAGGATGTCCTTGGGTAAAAGTTACAGAACCTTTTTGATACCAGGAGTTGCTCCAACGTCTAGACCGAGTGGATACACGAGCGCCCGAGTGCCGAATACCAGTAGGCCGCATCTCCCACTATGTCGTGGTTGGTTAGAAGGGGGTGTGGCCTTATCCGCCCGAGTGAGGGGGCTATAAGCTAGGCTGAATTTGACCTGCTCGCAAATGAGTCTGCTATCGATGAGTCGGGTAGGTATTGGCAGACTACTGGTCAGGTAGATAGTGTGGTCTCTTCCACTTGCTTGACTGTGTAGCTAGAGAGGAGGTAGTCAGTGTGAGGTGTATTAGACCTCGGTGATATCCATAGAGGAACTGTACTGATATGTGTACTTGATGAGTGTTGGCTTGCTTAGATTGCATCTCACATATGACATTCGGCTACGTAGGCCTCGCATCGCATTGGTATGGCCGATAACATTCATGTCTCGCATCATATGGCCTTGGTATGGCCGATAGCATTCATGCTTTACATCACATAGCCTTGGTACGGCTGGTTGTTGTAATGACCCAGAAAATTTCGTGCAAAGACCCGAGTACTACGTCAAATTCTTTAGAAGTTGATGTGGGTTAACTAGCGCTAAACTCGATTACTTGTGAAATTAGCACCAATCACTTTAAATTTGATCTGCAAGGCTCAAAACCTGTAGAATCGTTAGCGCTATGTTACCCTGAAATCTAGGATTCAACGCTAAATCCAGTTACTCTCGGGAGTACTTGGAAACTTTGTATCGGACCTGGACCGCGCGTCAAAAGTCCGATAGCGATGATCTTAGACAATTATGATCACCTTGTTGGGCTTGACAATCACCTCAAAAATCAAGTCCAGATGATGTCCTGAGTCGATTTGCTTGAGTCCAGAGTAAAGAGTGTAAGAAAGGTGAGAAATTAAATATGAATTTATAAAATCTGAGTCGTGTCGCTTGTGCGCCGATTTTAAGCAATCTGACCGTTGGATTCTAACCCAAATTTACCCTCGGATCAGGGAAGATGGCCCAGGCATGTCACAGTGCCGGTGGACCTGATCAAGTTTTGGTGACCGTTGAATTGAGACTAGTCCGCCATGGCTGATTTGTAAATTCGATCGGTACAAAAACTCAGCCTGACCTAGATCCATGGTCAGTGAGCTTAAGTCTGATCGCATGTGGAAAAGGGACCACCAGAAGTGCTCCGTTGGATCGAAATAGACCCGATTTGGTTATAACCTAGATATACATTGGCCCTGGGGCTATTTTCATCAATATTAGGCCTATATAAAGACCTTAAACCCTCACTCTCAAATTCTATACAAATTTTCTAAACCCTAGCTAAGAGAGAGAGAGAGAGGAAAAGAGAGAGAAGGTGAGAGAGAAGTTGGTGAATCATCCTAAGATTTTTCTCTGTTATTCTGCGTACCTGAACCATCACTTCTGAATCGTTATTTCGGCGATTCTAAGTTCATTCTTGGGTAAGTCAATCAAACCCTAACCTGTTTTGGAGCTTAGAATAGTCTAAGTGTTGATGTAGCTCTTTTTATTCATGCCTTAGGTTATCTAGTCGCCGTTGACGAAGACTTATCGTCTGAATCAGACTTGTTACACACATCCTGGTTTAAGGTGCGGACTATATTCGTATAGGTTATAGTTTTCAAGGCTTTCAATGTTGGTTAATAGTTTATTATTATTGTGGGTGCAATTTCACATGCCAAATGCGATGTTTATATTGCGTTCCTGATATATATGAACTATATTGAGATTTGTGTATTCCTTGTATATGTAGAAAGTACCGTATAAGTCTGAAATACGAACATGTGTTTGCCATGATTAATTGTCGTGTATTTATGCTAGTTGTATGTGTATCAACTCCTTGGCGAAAGGAATTGTCCAAATGTGTATTATCACTAACATACGTCATGTATGTTAGAATATGTAGCCTAAGTGTTTGTAGAAATGTCTGAATGATCAAGTGTATAATATATTATCCTGTTTACTGGCATTGAGAAGAGATTGTCAACTATCTTATTGGTGTGTATGATTTTCTATATGCAATTTACATTCTTTGTTGTTTAAATTCAGGCACTACTTATGTGTAAATCCATGTTAAGTTGATATTCATCAAATGCTCACATACTGTATGATTAGAATTGTTGATCCATTATTGTTTTGAATTGCTAGTATGAATATCTGTTATACCTGAATGTGTTTGGGGCTATGAAATAGTCTAGGGAATTGGTAACAAACTTGAGTTCGTCGTCGAGGTTGTTTTCCCCACATAAGACGTATTTGACGAACCCGAGTCGTATTAGGATTGTCGGTAGTAGTTTGGCCACACGGAGTGTTTGCGCACTCTATGTCGTTCAACTCAACATGCGCTCGTGCTAGTCGAGCTCGTCAAGTAACCCGATTGTCCCGGTGGATGTGTACCATGTATGGACGCTATTGTTTGAATCTAGGGTACCAAACTTACCAATGCAATCCCGTTAACCATTGTACCTTGATCCGCTAAGACTCATGAGTCAGGCATGGTGGTATGGGACACCGTGGTCGAGCTATCGGCCTACGCTGAGGTGACGAGCCTCCCCGTAGTGACCAGTGAGCACACCAGACTCGTGAGCCGATTATAGTGGTATGGGATACTATATTCGTGCTGTCGGCCTACATTGATTGGTGACGAGCCCTTTGTAGTGACCTCGAGCATACCTTGATACTCCATTGAGGCGATGAGACTTAGGGTAGTAACTAAGGTATGAAAGACATGCATTGATTGGTGACGAGCCCTTTGCAGCGACCTAGAACCATATGATCGTATGAGATTATCTAGGACTGACGACCCTAGATTGGATCACCGTTTGGAAATTGATATGAGGAAGGTACCTTGGCTTTCCAATCCTGTTGTATGAAAAGGACTAATAACAACTTGGTAATCATGTTCATGTACCGCATTGCATGTGCTTTGGCGTCGTAAGCACTGCGGGAGGTTGTCATGCGTACCGTAAGATGAAGACGCTAAGGGAGTGCAGGCGAGAGCATGCATCATTTCTACATAAATACTTGCATTAACAAGAGTAATTAAGACGTGTTTGATTGTATTGCCTTATCATTACTGCTTGATTGATTTGATGACATGTTAACCTTTATTGTATAGTTCCACTGAGTTGATTACTCACTCCCATGTTCTGGGACAGTGTTTCAACACCAATCAAACTCTATCTTAGATGCAGATGATGATGCGACCCCCGAGGCAAAGCAGGAGTATGAGGATGACGAGGACGCGTTTTCTTTTATGCAGTTCTCAGGCGGGTTCATGTGAGCCGTGTCCTGATCTACGGGGATTTTGGATTTCCTTTGTAGTGGATGATTTCATTTTGATACTTATATTTTGAAAATAAACGCTTGTAATTATAACCTGGCAGAGTATACATATCTCAGGGACTTACATAGATATATATATATATATATATATATATATATTTCTTTAAGTCTTCCGCTTGCGTCTTTCACTTATCCCTGGATTATGTTAGCAGTTTGGCTTAATCTACTATATGTTTTATGGACTCATATAGACAACATACATCCATCATTACATATGTTGTATAAGTGATGTTTTGAAACTCGGGAGCTGAGTTATGCTCTACCCTCGAAATTTCAGGGCGTTACAGTTGTATTCATAGACTTACCGCATATTTCCGCATTACTCTGATATTGCACACTTGGCGTTTGCCTTGCACACATACTTACACCATCCTCTAAGCTTTTATAAGCTTATGCAAGACCGTTGCGTGCAGGTAGCGTTGGACAGCAGCAGCACTGAGGCAAGAGTGCGCACCAGTTTATTTTGGAGCTTTTTGATCACCCTGCATTTCCCTTTCCACATTGTAGTTAAAAGTTTTTGATATAGTGGATATGTGGTGTTGTTGTTTTGTGACTTGATTATGCTCCATTACAAAAAAAATTCATACTGAAAATCCTACTTTTAGGATCCTAGGATCGGAATCTGGTATGTGAGTGCCGGAATCCGAAAATGGGACACTACGGAGGCTGTCGGCGCCGGATTTGGCAATCGAAAATTTTGTGAGCCCGTTTTTCAAGTTTGGGGCGAGACAATGTATGTAAGTTGGTGTACAGTTAGTTTTGTAAACGGATGATCACAAGTCGATTTTTGGAGTGGTCGAGAGGCAAAACATGTATATCGTTAGATTCAAATGACTTGTTCACATGTGTAAGTTTCTCGGATTGTAGTTTTGATGGTGGGTTAAAAAGATTCATAAGTGGTGAACAAGATGAACGGATCATATTCTTAATTTGATATGTGTATGAGCAGATGCAGATATTAAGTAGTTAGGTTACTATGATCGGGTGGTCCAAACTCAAAGTGGACAGTCAGATATCTTTACTTATCGGTGGATAGTTGGTTGAAGGATTGGTTATGATGGACTAGTGGGAATACTTGGACATATGATGATATTGTCTTAAAATAAACAGTCGGATGGCTTGATCTATAAATGAAGATTATTCTCAATGGTCAGATTCATATTGGAGAATAGATGTAAGGTTAGGATAGCTAGATTAGTATTGTGCACATGTACATATTAAGTTAAATTTCATGGTAACACTCGAAAACTTTCAATATTCGGGTATTGAAAAGTTCAGGGTGTTACATTATACAATAAAAGAAATTTCTCATGTTAAGGGAAGAAAATTCTTTTAAATAATTTCTCGATTATTTGAACTACATGGTCTACTAAGGACTTCCTTTAGTGCAAGGAAAAACAATCATTTTACCAGTTGTTCGACCCTTAAAGAAGAGGTTAGACCACTAATTGGCAAAGCTATTTGGATTGCGCGATCTACCATGAGGATTTCTCTTAATGCAAGGGAAACAATCCTCCTAAATGAACTGTTCGGCCCTTTATGAAGAGGTCATTGCAGCTAATCCATCTGTTCTACAAGGACAGGGCATCCCTAAGGAATGGGGAAGAACTCCTCCCGAAAATTTTCGACTATCTGATCAGCAGGACCGATCTACTAATCGACACACAATATATGATCTACCACCGAACAATCGACTTATCGATCTTACGATTGCTCGGCACACTAGCTCTACTCAATCCAACCTTCTAACATCTTCGGTATAAAGCATCACATGGTGTGAGTGCACACTTACTTCCCGAGCACCTGAAGAACGCTCGGAAGTATGAGAGCTATTGTTATGGGTAAAAATGGACTAAACAGATATACAGACTCGAAAATTATGGATTGCTTGAGGGCCGAAAAATCACCTCGGCCTCGAATACCGACTTCAGCCCTGGAGGTTGGCTTTGGATATTAACCACCAGCATGGAATACAAATATACTTAGAATATATTGAGATAAGATCTTCTCGAGATCTTTTTCCGAATGCGTTATGGATCTTAGGGAAATAACCATAACGCATTCAGAAAAACATCTCTTCCGTAATATGTAATCACCATCCAAGAGAATTTTTCATATACGCCACCACCCCATAAGCCTATAAGTACACCTGCTGCTATGAGTAAAGGTACACACAACCTTATACACTAAAACTTTTCATCTCACTTGACCTACCTTGTTGTCTGACATTGGCATCAGAGGGTCCCCTGTAGCAGCCAGCGTCTCCTTTGTTTTCTTCATATGCAGGTATTCAATAGTCTAAGAAGGGTTAACCAAATTTCCGCATCATCAATAGCTAACCCACAAATACTAGGTAGGTTTTGAAACCTCTCTTGTGATGCACAACACTCAACCAAGACACTCATCATGAACGCCAATGATGCTTCTATTCTAATTTATTTGGGCATCACAGGGATGCAAAAATCGCACAAATTGAAAATAATATTTTTCTTTATCAATAGATGTAGGCTTTAAAATGCATAACTCTTGAGAGGGATCCCTTTAATTGAATCTCAAGCGTCCAGGAGTTACCCCAGTCCTGCCTGCAAATCCAAATTCAATGAGAAATTGAGTAAGAGTATCCTACGTGTAATTGCAAATGAATGTGAAAGGAAAGAGATCATAAGGTACATCGTGGCCCATTGAAAAAGTTCAGTGCAGGCCGCACCTTGTGGTTGCCCGAAGTTCGGCATCCTATGCATCTTGTGGGGGGTTAAGAAATTCCATGGCCAAACATCACTACACACTTGGAAATGCGAGCTGCGCAACCGTCGGAAGCCTCAAGAACAATGAATTTTGTATGTTTTGCTGGCTGCCTTGACGCAGAGGAAGTTATTCCATGCGTGCTGGCTTTACTCTTTGTTGGCCATGTTGGGTTTGGACCTTTTGGTGTTGTTGGCCTACCTTTGTTGGCTGAAATGAATATCTAGGCCCATTTGCATGCGTCCCACGGGCATTACATATGCTCAGAAGGGCAAATTGCTGTTGATGGCAAAGTGGCTGCAGGACCCACTGTTATAGCCGGAAGTTTTCACCCAGGTTGAAGTCCAAGACATTCACACGATCGTGACCATTGAAATCGTGGGTCACTCAAAGATCAACAGTGGATATTGGTGCCGCTCAATTGTAGCATGCACCAATCTCCCGAGTTTGGAATCTGTGTGGGTCCCTAGAGATGCCCATGACAAATCCACCCCGTTCATCAGTTTTGCAAGACACAGTAGGATAGTAATGTAAAAATCAGGGGGGGATTGAACGCTCACCATTGGAAAGTTTGCGGGCCACACAAGTTTTGTATCAGGATTATATTTGTGCCTACAGTTTTTCTGACCAGTAATAACCCGTGAACGGTTTAGATGGCTTATAAACATCATGGTCAGGTCGAGGAAGGTTTCAACACCGGACGTTTCTCGTTTGGTGTGGCTTACCCGAGTGATCTGCTTAAATTTTAGATTCCTGTCCCATCGTGGTCTTACAAAAGTGATGGACGAAGTGGATTTGTCACGGGCATATCCGAGGACCCCACACAGCTTCCAACAACAGGAGGCACGGGATTATCTCTGTGCCCGGGGCACAGGCAGTGCATTCTATCCGTGCCATCCACCTATTTTTCAAGACTGTTTTATTGCATGAACCTGAAACTGAAGCAGATGTAAATCTCATGTGGACCACAGCACAGAAAAGAGTGGTGATTGAACACTCACAGTTAAAAACTTCCGAAGGGCCACAAAAGTTTTAGATTAATCTTATATTTGTGTTTTCCTTCATCCAAGTGTGCGTGACAAAAACAACAGGTTGGATGACAAATAAAGATTACAGTGATCCCTATGAAGTTTTTCATGGTGGGCATTCAATCTCCACTGTTTTCTTGTGGTGTGGTCAATTGGAGATTTTGACCTCCCTCATTTATGGGATCATACTCTATAATGATTTGTAAAAATTGATGGACGGCTAACACACACGCTTCATATGGGGACACGGAGCATTGTCAATAGCTACCTCACTACTGACTCTGTCAGTACGCAATCCGCGTCCATTGAAACTGGACGCGGATTTCCTGCGAAAGGTGTTGGATGGGGCCCACCGCCCATGAAGGGTGTTGGACAGGGCCCACCGCCATGTTTGTGTGAAATTTACTCGGTTCATCCATTTTGCGAGCTCAATTTAGGAGAAGCAACAAAAAATGAGGTGGATAAAAACTCAAGTGGGCCACAATGGAGGAAAGAGTGGGGAATCAGTGAGAACCGTTGAAACATTCTTGTGGCCATAAAAGCTTTGTTTCAGGATAAGTTTCTTTATTTTCACTTCATCCCAGTGGTAATGACCTTATAAACGTTTTAGATGGCATATCAACATCAAGGTGGCTCTCAGGAAGGTTTCAAAAGTAGGTATTTCTTTTCCCAAAATTTCCTCTTGTGTGGCCCACTTGAGTTTTGAATCCACCTCAATTTTTAGTATTTTTAACTAGCATTCCAAACGGATGAACGGGTAGATTTCCCAGAAACAGGGCAGGGTGCCCCACCCAGCATTCTGCCGCAGTAACTTCCTGCCTAAGGCTTTCGAAGGAAATCCGCGTGCAAAGAAACTGGTAACGGATTGGCCACCCCCTACACCAGCCAATGCCTGATGGTCGGTGCAATATGGGCCCCACCATGATGTATATGTTTCATCCATTCCATCCATAAATTTTTACAGATCATTTTACAGTATGAGACCAAAAATGATCTATATACCAATCTCAAGTGGACCACATTTCAGGAAACAATGTTGAATGAGTGTTGACCATTAAAAACATTTTGGAGGCCATAAAAGTTGTGGATCAAGCTGATTTTTGTTTTCTCCCTTCATCTGGGCCTTTATGACCTAATCAACAGATTGAATGTCAAATAAACAGTACAGTAGTCCTTAGGAGGATTTTAATGGTGGATATCCAATCACTATTGTTTTCATGTGGTGTGGTCAACTTGAGATTTATATTCCTCTAATTTTTCATATCAATCCCTAAAATGATCTGTAAAAATGGATGAACGGAATGGATGAAACACATACGTCATTGTGTGTCCCACAGAGCACCTACCCCGAGCCACAGGGCTGGTGTCAGGGGAAGTAGCCAATCCGTTTCCATCGAAACTAGCTCCTCAAACTATCAACCAATCAAAATATAACTATTATACAAAATGCAACCACAAGACAAAGGACAAGGACTACTATTTTTAAAAAAGCTCTAGCAATGCACGTGGTACACAAGCCCGAAGCTTATCTCTTTCTGGCACGTCACGGGCCAAGGGAGTTACGGGGGTTCGAATACGCGGGAAGAGATTAAAGGAAATTGGGAGAATAACCGGTACCAGGCGCTGTGGATAACTCGTCTTTTGTCGAATTTGGAGACCTTTGCACACTGTCAGGGGTTCACGCGGGCCTTAGGCCATTCACTTCCCGACAGCTATCCATGGGTCCTACCCAACTGTACGGAGTCATGTGGGGAAAGTGACAGAACCAATGATTTAAATCCACGTGACGGGATGTGTTTCACGTGTTTCGCAGTCAGCCAATCACAGATCAAATCTTATTTTTCAAAAACCTCGGAGCTTCCCAATAATATTATGGGTCCACTTATCATGAATGCCAACTACGGTTGCATTTCCCTCTGTGTGGACTTCAGAACGGCACAAAATATTCCTGGATATGGGTGCAACTCGGGAGGGTAGGTTTGGATTGGGCAACCCAACTTCAGGAACAATTAGTCCAAAGCCCAACTCGTACCAAAACCAGCCGCACTTCAAGAGGATTCAGTCCAAACCCCAACACAACCCAAGCTATCCAATACTCAACACTAATGATATTACGTGAATGCCCGGAAAACTTTTTCCCGAGTTGCTCACTAGGCGACCGGGTCAGACATTATGATAGTTGCATCAAACAATAGATATATATATATATATATATATATATCCATTGTTTGACTCATGCAACTATCATACAGTTTGGCCTGGATACCTATATGTGTGTGTGTGTGTGCGCGCCCGGTGATACTTATAAGACTAAAATTGACTCATATTTTTTATGTGACATGATCTGGATACCTGACAAGTCATAGAGCATACATCTTTCATAAACCTAGAATATTGTATACTCAATTGATACGAGTGATAGCACGAGAAGACCCATATCTGAAGTCTATATAGATTTAGTGAAACCCATAGTTAAGACCTCCATACCTGACCTCAGGTAGTGGTTGAGAAGAGAGGTTAATGATTTTAAGTGATTGGTTGATATAGGCAGTAACATATGAAGGCATGGATCCATACCTAGATCGAGTAAAACACATAGCTAAGACCTTCATATCTGAACCTCGCGGAGAGGTTGAGAAAAGAAGCTAATAATTATACTTATATCGTTCGTAACACCTCATGCAACATACGACTTATATCGTTCGTAACACCTCATGCAACTTACGCTTATCCGCATATGCTGGGCCCCAATGAGGTGCATGTGCAATTGTTTTGCAATAATTCGATATGGTTCTGGGTAGTATACTATCTTTCACAAGATTGGTAGAATGACTCAACTGAGCTCTCTTTTGAAGTTGCCATTAGCCAAAAAAAAGGCTCCAGAATCTATGGTTAGCTAGAATATTTGGAATTGTCTTGAGATCGGGAAATTTAAAGAATTCTTGACTCGAGTGACTTTTGGATAGGTTTGCACCATGGATTTTGGGAAAGGACATTGGTTATGAAAAAAGAAAAAAGAACTTAAGCACCCTTTTTCCACCCGTCTGAAACACAATCTCTACTTTACCATGATGTACGCTTTTAAAGCGGATTCAAAGAACTTCCAATAAAATACTAGCTTTAGATGTTTATATTATAAAAGATAAACTGAAAATGAAATGGCAGCAATAGAAAAAGGATTTTTTGATAGAAGTACGAAAAAGAAAAAGAACACAGTTTTTATTTACTCTTTTAAGTCATGTAGTCTAATACAAAAGATCCTCAAGAGAGGTAACTGTAGAGCATAGTTTATGTGATGTTAGAACAGAGCCTACTAGCTCAGGTGTTCAAAGCAATGGGGTTGGAATATACGGTCTAGAAAAGAATGAATTGAGAATACAGGCTTGGCTTTTAAATTGCAATAGAATAGAAAAGATTGAAGAAATTAAGTGTGATCAAAGAACAAAAGCGTTTGTCTCGACTCTATCTCAAACTTTGTCCGGGTCTGATTTCCCTCCTCCTTTTCTCTCTCCCTTCATTTGTGAGTTTGAGGTCCTTTTTATAGGCAATTGAAGAGGGACATGTAAAGCTAAATGGATAGGATTTAGCAGGTTCGGTTCTCTTGAGCTTGGGCTTTGTCATCAATGACAGGCTCGAGCAAACCTAAGCAGAGTATAAATCAATGTAAATCAGGGATCGGTCTAGCACACAAGTTGAGCCAAAGTTAGAGTGCGCTAATTGAGCCAGCGCATGAGATATAATTAAGAAAAAACCCTGCCAAAGTTGGAGTGCTAGCTCAGTACTCCAAACATAATTGAGAAAAAATACGCAACTGGCTTTGTGTTCACCAACTCTGCACATAGTCGACGTTAACACAACCACCTTTGTGCAGTGGTAGCACCATCGCCTTAGTGCACAAACCCAACACTCAACCCCCATGTTGGGCTAATCCTGGCTCAATTAGGATCGTTGGTTGCCTTTCTCTAGTGATTTTATCCATGTGTATTCATTCATATCAAGGGGCCCACCAAAGTTACAAAGCCAAATGATCATGTTTTGATAGTGGGGTGTCTACATATGCCCCTCTTTGGTAGATATTAGGATACATCCGAATACGAAAGCGAGTGGACACCCAACCTAGAGTATAGGAAGAGGTTATTGGTTCCTTGCTAGACTACCATGATTGAGAAGCTTGCTTGGTTAGAAGCTTAACTCAGACAATTCACCAGGGTGGAGAAAATATAACAATATTTGATTGTAACCCTTTCACGCCACTGATTGGCATATGCATTGAAGAAATCTACTAGGTTGGATGTTTGACTTTATAGAGCCCCTATGTATGTGGCCTTACAAGGATAACATGCGTTTGATATGGAAATAATAGTTTTTTTATGCTTCATAAACTCATAAGATTGCTTGCAAGCGTATTATTTCTAATGGGTTATTGCCTATGCATTTTATGGCTTTACAAATATCTCGCATTATAATGCAATAGTTTTACAGGTGTTCTGTGTTAGTGCACTTATTTTTGCACCTGGTTTGTTAATCACACGAGTCTTTGTATCATGTAGTCAGTTGAGCCTTTGGAAAGTGAAGACCGAAGACACAAGCGAAGTTGAAGCATCAAGGAAGCAAGAACAAGTAAAACAGGTTCCTTGGTGACCCTAACCTTGACCCAAAACAGCACATAGACCTCTAGATGATCTTGACCTAGTAAGAATACCTAATTGATCATCCCTTAGCCTTAGGAGACCAAGAAAAATATGAAAAACTAGGCTAGCAGAGATTCGAAGGTGCCGTGTAAAAGATTGCCCAAAACAACAGATTCCAAGTGATGTTTGATGGCATCGAGTTCCATCGAATAGTCTTTGATGATATCGAAGACCTAGCCGATGAAATCGATTGAGAGTCAGAGATGTCCAGCAACCAAACTGGATTTTACTCTGAAATTCTCAATGGAATTGAGGTCCCTTCGATGACTTCGAAACGTAACATTGAAGTTACCTTGATGACGTCGATTGAGAGTCATAATTTTTCAGCAAGTTTTGGAATTTTTCCTCTGACTTTCTCGATAATATCGAAGCCACTTTGATGACATTAATGACTTGATATTCAATGACATCCAAACTGGTTCAAAACTGCCCAGCAAGAAAATATCAATTTTAGTCTGGATTGTTTGATGCCATCAGGGAACCCTTCGATGACATCGAAAGAATCTTCAATAACATCAAAGGACCTTCGATGACATCGACAGACCCATTTTCTACCCATTTTTTACCATTGGAGCTTAAAATTTTTATAAAGGATATTCGATTCTTGGGCTTTATGATGAGTTTTTTAAGAGTAACTAGAGGTAGGGTGATTCCATCTGCATATCCCTCATCCCTAGCTTCTATTTCATTGAGTTTTAAGATATCTCCTTTGAGATTACTACTCTAATGAGGATTCCAACCTCAACATTGAGATGTGCTTGAACTCTTTCATTTCTTAGAGATTTGACTTAAGAAGTCGTGGCAAATCGTTGTCCAAATCTTCTAGGAGATCCGTCTAGTTGAATCCCCTAGAAAAAAAAGTTCTCATTAGTTGTAGGAGATTCAACTAACCTCCCATCACATTAGTCACCTTAAGGGAGCATCACAAGCAAGGTGATTAATTGTGGAGCTAAAGCCTTGACAAAGTGGTGATAACATGGTTGGGAGAGCATCGAGGAGTTAATTGAAGCACAGGAGAGCGGAGATCAAGCAACCTAAGATGAAGCTACAAAAGCGACTCAATCTAACAAGTAAGTGTCATGTGTAAGAGTCTAAGTTTGCACTCCTTCCTTGTGTAGGTTGGAGTACAAGAGTTTGTATTTCCAAACTTGAACTAAGTTCTTTCGTAGCACCTTGGCCTTTGTGTAGGGCCTAAATCTGTAGTTTTTGTGTAGGATTGAGGTTGTTGGTTAGCCTAAGGAGAAACTAACCAAAGTCTCTTATGGGAGCCTCCGAAGGGAGAATACACATCAAATTCTTGTGTAGGATCTTGGCTCTTGTGTAGGGCCTAAATAACCAGGTTCTTGTGTAAGACCTTGGCTCTTGTGTAAGATATAAATCTTACGTTCTTGTGTATGACCCTTACTCTTATATAGGGCAAAAATCTTAGAGTCCTTGTGTATGGCTGCAAAGGTTAGAGGTGAAGCTTATTTAAAACCTCTGATAGTTAAATTTAGTACACTCATTAGTTGAGTGTGTTCACTAGGAGTGGAGTAGGTAAGTAGTCGAACTACTATACATACTTGTGATTGGGAGTGTGTCATGCCCCAAACTCGAAAACCGGGTTCACAAAATTTCAGATTGCCAAATCCGATGCCAACAGCCTCTGTAGTACCCCATTCTCAGCTCCCGGTACCCTTACACCAGGTTTTGATCTTGGGATCCTATAAGGAAGATTTTTAATATCAATTTAATTCATAATGAGCATAACCAAAAGCATAACCCACGAACAATAACCACAAGAACACCATCACAAAATCCACTATGATCAAAAACTTTAAAGTACAATGCACATGAAGAGAAATACAAGATAATGATAACAGAAACTCCTGAAGCTTGACTGCACACTCCCACTGGGTGAAGCTACGGCTACGTCCTAACATCACCTATACGTATCAATCGTGCATAAGCTTATAGAAAGCTTAGAGGGTGGTGTAAGTGTGTGCGCAATATGAGCCTGCTCAGAATACAATGTCAAAGTAATGCAGAATCATGCTGATGAGTACATGAATGCAATCAGCCATACCAAGGCTATGCGGTGCAAGATATGAATGCTATCTGTCATAATCATCAGGGTTTAGTACACTCCAAATGGCACTGCCCTTTTCCTAGGCGTACAGTCCAAGTGAGCGTAAGAAACCTCACTATCTGCCTAGCCAATAGTCTGTCAATACCTATCTGACACATCGATAGTGGACCCATTCATGAGCTAGTCAAACTCACCCTAGTAATGCCCCCTACCCTCAGGCGAGTAAGGCCACACCCCTTTCCAACCGACCACGACACAGTGGGAGATGGGGCCTCCTGGTATTCGGCCCTCGTCCGCTCATATATCCACTCGGTCTCAACGTTGGAGTCATCCTTTGGTACCATCGGGTTTAGGGATTTTCATCCAGGGACATTTATGACGCCCCCGATACGTAGTAACAATATTTTCAGTGTCCGATCTTGTCATCCATGATATGTCTGTGGAGGTCATAGCCCTGATGTCCCTAGGGTGTATAGAAATCATGTCATACAAATGCGAAGTGCATGAATCACACTACCAGTTATGCAATAATTTTACGCGTACCGCGCACTCATGAAGGACAACTCCGCCTATCAGGGAACCCACAAACAATCTGCCCGAAGGCATATGCTATGAGCAGTCACTCCTCATCTCAAGCATACATATGATGCTTATGAGCATGAATCATGGAACTATACTAAACATGTTATGTGGTGATGGGTTCTATTCATAACAAAGATGGGCCTAGACGGCCTACACACTACAAGTATGGGCCTATCAATGTGCCCTTGGGAGAGTTACAATGCGGGCATTTAACCATCATTGCTCTTACAATGTGGACGTCAAACCATCATTGCTCCCAAGGCATGACTGCTAAAATCATCATTACATACATCATGGTGGGATCTCACATCACAATGGGCCTCATCACATCACATTCGGCCCATACAAAGGCCTCACATACGTCTCATTGGGCCTCATATACATCAAGTGGGCCGCATTATGTGGGTCGCTCCAATGGGCCAACATCCATCAAATGGGCCACATCATATGGGCTGCACCAATGGGTTGATTCAAATGGGCCGAATCAAATGGGCCAATCAAATGGGTCGAATCAAATGGGCTGAATCAAATGGGCCAATTCAATGGACCGATCTAATGGGCCGAATCACATGGGCCGAATCAAATGGGCCGATCAAATGGGAAGATTCAAATGGGCCGATTCAAATGGGCTACATTAACTGGGCCAAATCAAAGGGGCCGATTCAAATGGACCAATCAAATGGGCCGAATCAAAGGGGCCGAATCAAAAGGGCCGATTCATATGGCCCGATCAAATGGGCCGATTCAAATGGGCCAATTCAAATGGGCTAATCAAATGAGCCAAATCAAAGGGGCTGAGTACAACATAATTCATCTACTTTTAGAGATCAGTATAGAGTATCATAAAAAATGAATCATATTAAGAGATCAACTGGACTATACCACATTTAACAGTGGTGATAATGATTTCCACAATTAAAAATTTAGAAGGCCCACTATAGTATTTATTTCCCATCCATACTATTCGTAAGGTCACAAAGACCTAGATATAGAGCGAAAACAAATATCACATTGGTCCAAGACCAGGACCCTGTAACCTAGAGGGGGTTTTTAATGGTGGGCGTTTCATCCCACTGTTTTATGCAGTGTGGTCCACTTGATATTAGATCTGCCTTATTTTTAGTCTGAACCGTGAGATGAGTCGCCAAATGGATGAACGGCATGCATGCATCAAAGGGGTCCGCCGTCCTAGCCTACAGATGGTGTGGATAAACCCATACATCACGTGTGGTCTACACGTGTGGACTCCACTTCACGTGTGAGACCGCTGACCGTCTAGCGACGGTGGGTCCCACCAGGTAGATGGACGGCGTTGGTCTAATCCCACATGCAGAAATTGACGGAGGGTGGGTCCCACATAGCAGTGGGCCACCCATTCCTTTCTCTCTCTAAGTCTATATATATATATAATATAATATATATATATATATAATATTAAAAAAATAGTCCAGCGTCTAGAGAGTCTGGACGCTCTCTGGACGGACGGAGGATATATATATATATATATTTTTTATCTGGTGGATTTTCATAGGTGGGGCCTGTATAAGGAAGATCTACTCTGCCAGTTGGGTCCTTATGTTTGAGACAGGTCTAACAAGCCTAATATTGGGTATTTTTTGATGCACAGAAACACCACAGCGAGCCCTAATAATTTTTAACTACTAACATAATGTTCTAGACGGTGTGGCCTACCAGAGTTTTGGATCAGCTTCATTTTTCGGCTCAATGTCTAAAATGAACTAGGAAGTAGGGTGGATGGTGTGGATTAGGTACATGCATCATGAGTGGAGCCTATTGTGGGTCCCACACTTTTCCTTTTAAAAGAGCTGGGACGCTGCAGCCTCTAGACACGGATAGCAGCGTTCCTTACACACCTCCACACTCACGCACGTAGTGAAATTTCACCACCTATATGGGCTTGTTTAGTGGATGGCTTGGGTAAAATACATACTTCATGGTGGGGTCCATCCGGGTAGGCCACAAGGCTCCATCATCACAATAAAATGGAGGGGGAGAGAGAGAGAGAAAGACACGTAAAGGGGAGGGACCCCGCCACTATGGGCCCTCCTTACTCTCAATACAAAGCATACATCAAGTGGGTCCCACCATAAGTGGGCCCACAAATAGAAATCAACAGAGAAAATTCTAAGATCACCCACCTATCGGCCTTCTTCCTTAGCTCCTTGGACTTGTATGCTTCTTGCCTTTATTTTAATGGAGGTTGATGGAGAATGAATAGTTGAGATGGGAGATGAGAGAGTGGGAAAGTCGGCCGCACTTGGCTTTGGGGGAGAGAGAGCTTAGACGTTGTAATTTTTTGTTGCTTAGGAGATTTTTTTGAGAAATGAGGCAGAGAGAGAAGTGATGGGATGATAAGAGATAGAGTGATGGGTGGAGTGATGGATGAAGTGATGTAAGGGTTGACTTTGGGGTAGCTTATGTAAGAGAGAGGTAAGGGTAGGGTATGGGTTACGTGTACTTGACTTGAAGTGTAATGTGTACTTGATTGATGGGATTGATTGATTGATGGGATAGGTCATAGAGATTCTCTCAGAATTTGCACGTGCAGTGTTTTCCTCGAAATGAATGCGAGCCTATATCTCCTGACCCGCGTATCGGATCGGTGTGCGAGTCTCGGCGTTGAAACCACAGTGACGGTGCGGTCGCAGGGGTATAAGTTTCAGGTCGAGCCAACTTCGGTGTGTAGGACTCGGCTTAGGATCATGCGAAAACATCAGATACAGGTCGAGGGTTGCCGGAATTCGACGGAGAGGACCGCGGAAGCCTACGGAACGACACGGTCTATGATACGGGACTTAAAGAGTGTCATTTGCACAATTGTTTAATTATGCTTATGAGTTTGAATGTTTACATTTTACATGAATGATTAGATGAATGCTTAGTGTTGACAGGTAGCACACCCCACACACACATGTTCACTATCATTTTATAGACTAGTTGCTTAGTTGTGTATCTTTTGTAGTTAATGTGATTAGATCCTCTATTGGCTTAGAAGCCTTAGAGTTATATTACCTTACTTAGTTTAAATGCATATTAGTTTAAGTTAGGTAATTTTTTATTTTTTAATTGGCATAAATTTTAATTGGTCTTAATCACCCCCCCTCTAGGACTTAGCATACACTCTCTAGCTCCGCCATACTTTTGCACTTAACGCATTGTGGTACAAAAATTGCAATTTCAATTGGTATCAGAGCAGAGTAGCTCTTGAAGGGCTAATGCCTTGAGTTGATCTAAGGAGCTTAATAATGTTATCTAACCAAGAGAGTAGTACTGTCACACGACCACCATACTTTGACGAGTCTAGCTATGCCTATTGGATGGCTAGGATGAGGACATTTCTAATGTCCTTAGACCATTTAGTTTGTAAAGTTGTTGAAGAAGGATGGACAATTCCAATGGAAGAAGTCGTGATAGATGGTAGAACCAAACACTCCTAAAGAAAAATCCAAATAAACTACCAATGAGAGAGTTGTGCATACCTATAATGCTAAAGCTCTCAATGCTATTTACTGTGCGGTTTTTCCTGACGAATTTAGACGTATATGCACTTATACAATGGGGAAGGAAACGTGAGACATCTTGAAAATCACCCATGAAGGAACTAGCACGCTAAAAAGATCGAAGCTTAAGCTCTTAGTAACCAAATTTGAAAAATTAGGATGGAAGAGACTGAAACTGTCATAGAATTCTACTCTAAACTAAATGACATTTGCAATTTCATGTGGGGTTTAGGAAAGAGGATTCTGAAAGGACATATATGTAGAAAAATACTTAAATCCTTACCGGATAGGTTTCACTCCCAAGATAACATTTATAGAAGAGTGTAGGAATATAGATGAGATGAAAGTAGAAGAACTTATAGGTTCCCTACAAACATTTGAACTACACTTTAAGGTCCCCTCTAAAGGAAAGAAATTAGCCATCCTCAAAACATCATATAGACATTCACATAAGCATAAAGAAGTAAAATCTGAAAGTGATAGTGATAAGGAGGATGATGAAAATGAATTAGCTAAAACACTTAAGAAATTCCTCAAATTTACTAGAGGGAAGAGTTATGACAAGAAGAACAAGAAGGTGGACAAAGATAAAGGAAAATCCACTAAACCATCTAAACAAGTCTAATGTTACAACTGTGGAAGTTATGGACATATTGCCCTAGATTGCCCTTGTAAAATAAAATTTAAAGGGAAGGTAATGGCGGCAACATGGGATGATATGGAGGAGTACGGATCCACTTAAGATAACTCCTCTAGTCTAGAAGATATGAGTCACATGCACATATTGTTGGCTCACATCACACCATCTCTTTTAAGAAATTTAAGAGACCATAATTCAATAAGGAGGTGACCTTAAATGGTTCATTTGGAATGAATTGAGGATTTAGCCTCATTTGTGTAAGTAATTTAAGCTTTAAGTTGCTAAACTAAATATCACATGTTTAGAGCTTAGATTATCATGGGTCATTATTATTTTTCATTGGTATATTAATTGGATGACCTTAATTAGCATGCTCCATGATTTTCATGATATATGCATCCTTAACCCATGTTAGTATGAGCATTATAATTGTAAATCTTTGACTTATAGAGTTGTATCCTATATGATTTTGTTGATATATATTTTTAAAGCTAACCCTTTGCCAAATACTAACAAATTAAAAGGGGGAGAAAGATCAAGTCCTACCAAAACATGCATTCTCTTGTATAGGGTTTGTTTGTTGTTATAGGTTTGATTGGAGAAGCAATTATGAGAGAGAAATGCAGGTGTTACATGTCCTAGTGTATCGAGTTATAAATCTTTTATATTTAAAATATACTATCTTTAGATGTTTTGCTATGTCATTGGTATGGACCATGATATGGTCTTAGATTAGCTTTTTGTTATGTAATTGACAAATGGGGAGATTGTTAGTGTACTTATTTTTGCACTCGGTTTGTCAATCACGTGAATTGTTGTGTCATGTAATCAATTGAGCCTTTGAAAAATAAGGACTGAAGACACAAGTGAAGCTGAAGCATCAAGGAAGCAGGAACAACTAAAAAAGGTGCTTTGATGACCTTAACCCTTGACCCAAAATAACCTATAGATATCTAGATAATATTGACCTAATGTGAAAACCTTATTGATCATCCCTTAGCCTTAGAAGACTAAGAAAAATATAATAAATAAGGCTAGAAGAGGTTTGAAGCTGATGTGTAAAATATTGTCCAAAATAACAGATTCCAAGTGATGTTCGATGACATCAAGCTGCCATCGAAGACCTGTCCGATGACATCGATCGAGAGTCAGAGATGTCCAACAACCAAACTAGATTTTACTCTAAAATTCTTGATGACATTGAGGTCCCTTCAATGACATCAAAACTTATGTTTCAATGACATCAAAGTCTCATCGATGACATCGATTGAGTCAGAATTGTCCAGCAAGGTTTTATATTTTCCTCTGACTTTCGCGATGACATCGATGACTTGATATTCGATGACATTGAACTTCGGGGAACCCTTCGATGACATCGATAGATCTGTTTCCTACTTGTTTTTTTACCATTGGAGCTGAAACTTTTTATAAAGGGCATTCGGTTCTTGGGCCTTATAATGGGTTTTTGGAAGCAACCAGAGGTAGGGTAATTACATATGCATATCTCTCATCCATAGCCTCTATTCCGTTGAGTTCTAAGCTATCTCCATTAAGATTACAACTCTAATGAGGATTCCAACCTCAACATTGAGATGTGCTTAAACTCTTCCATTTTTTAGAGATTGGACTTAAGAAATCTTAGCAAACCATTGTCCAAATCTTCTAAGAGACTGATCTATTTGAATCCCCTAGAAAATAGAAAACTTTTCATTAGTTGTAGGTGATTCAACTAACCTCCCATCACCTTGTTCACCTTAAGGGAGCATCATAAGCAAGGTGATTGATCATAGAGCTGAAGCCTTGGTGAAGCAGTGACAAAATTATCGGGGGAGCATCGGGGAGCTGATTGAAGCATAGGAGAGTGGAGATCAAGTAACCCAAGATGAAGCTACAAAAAGGACTCAATCTGACAAGTAAGTGTTGTGTGTAAGAGTCTAAGTTTGTGCTCATTCTTATGTAGGTTGGAGTATAAAAGATTGTATTCTCAAACTCGAACTAGGTTCTTTCGTATGACCACGGCCTTTGTGTAGGGCTTAAATCCGTGGTTCTTGTGTATGACCTAGGTTATTGGTTAACCTAAGGAGAAACCAACCAAAGTCTCTTCTAGGAGCCTCCGGCAGGAGAATATGCATCAAGTTCTTGCGTAGGACCTTAACTCTTGTGTAGGGCCTAAACCATCAGGTTCTTTTGTAGGACCTTGGCTCTTGTATAGGGCATAAATCTTAAAGTCCTTGTGTAGGGCTGTAAAGGTTATAGGTGAACCTGATTTAAAATCTCTAATAGTGAAATTTAGTACACTCATAGATTGAGTGCATCCGCCAAGAGTGGAGTAGGAAAGTAGCTGAACCACTATACATGCTTGTGTTTGGGAGTGTCATTTACGCAATTGTTTAATTATTCTTGTGAATTTGAATGCTTACATTTTATATGCATGATTAGATGAATGCTTAATGTTGATAGGTAGCACAGCCCACACACACATGCTTACTATCATTTTATAGACTAACTACTTATTTGCATATCTTTTGTAGTCTATGTGATTAGATACTCTATTGGTTTGGAAGTCTTAGAGTTATATTGCCTTACTTAGTTTAAATGCATATTAGTTTAAGTTAGCCAATTTCTATTTTTAATAGGCATAAATTTTAATTGGTCCTAATCACCCCCCTCTAGCACTTACCCTACACTCTCTAGCTCCGCCATACTTTCGCACTGAACGCATTGTGGCAAAAAAACCACAATTTCATTCTAGACTAGAATTGTATGGATTATAATTTATTGAATCAAATTCTGGATTTTGTCACTGTGGTTTGTAAAAGTTCTTTTTGCAAGTTCGAGTATGATTACTCTAATCCAGATATCAAAAAAAAAGTATTCTAGATTTATCATTTTCCTGAGATGACCAGCCTAAAGATGTGAGGTCAAACCAACCATCTTATGTCTAGTTATTTTTTAAAACCTTATTTATTTATTTATTTGCTTTTCATGTTGAGAAAACATACATGCCTTCTAGTGTTCGTATGGATGTTGCACTTGCAGAGTTTGGTCTTATGATATGGCTTGGGATAGATTTGATCCATCATATGGTGTCTAATAGGTTATGATCAGAACTTTGGATAGTCAAGATTTAGGGTGATCGATATATGTCAATTTGATCCATCATACTGCATTTAATGGTCTCGATCAGAGTTTTAGACAATTAGGATTGGAGATGGTGGATGAAATGGAATGGACTTGATTTGCTACTTCACATCTAAAAGGTCATTTTAGACATTTAGATGGTTGGAATCAGGATTTGATTGATGTGGATGATGTAGACCCGATTCATTACATAGCATCTAATGGCCTCAATCAAAGGTTTTAATGGTCAAGATTGGAAATGTGGATGAAATGGAAAGAACTTAATTTACCACCCGACATCCAAAAGATCATTTTAGAAATTTAGGTGGTTATAATTAGGGTTTGATCGATGTGGATGATGCGGACCCGATCCATCATAAAACGTCTAATAGCCTCAATTAAAGATATAGATGGTCAATATTGGAGATGATGGATGAAATGGAATGGACCTGATTTGCCATTCGATGTCCAAAAGGTCTTTTTTAAAATTTGCATGGTCAGAATCTAGGTTTCCTTATTGAATGATGCATGAAAATAAGATGGATGTAAATGTGTGATATGATGAAATGTATGAAGCGAGAAAATGGAATGGCTCTGATCTATCATCTGACGTTTAAAGGGCTCTAAGTGGATATGGGACGATTAAGGCTAGGTATCCATTGGATAAATAAAAATAAAATAAAAATTCATGGAATGAAATGGAATAGATTTGATCCATCATCTGACTTTCGAAGGGCACCAAGTGGATACGGGATGGTTAAGACCAGGGATCTACCGATAAATGAAAAAAATGAATGAAATGAAATGCATGATGTGTGATCGATATGTAAATCTAACTTTCTATACAATATCAAAATGCCTCTCTTAAAGCATTTGACGGTCAAGATCAAATGTGTGTTGAAATGAAATGCGTGCATGGATGAAATGGAATGGACCTGATCTGTCATCTGACGTTCAAAGGGCTTTAAATGAATGTGTGACGGTCAAGATTAAGGACCTTAATGATATGTAATGTATGCATGGAATGGAATGGTCATGATTTATCATCCGACATTCAAAGGGCTTTAAATGGATGTGGGACAGTCAAGATCAAGGATCATAGTGAAATATAATACATGCATGGGTGATCGATATACATATCTGATCTATCATACAATGTTTAAATGCCTTGATTAGAGCATTAAACTGTCAAGATCGGATTTGTGTTTTGATTGATTACATCTAGAATGGAAGGGATAGATGGATTGATGATTACTTGAGTAGCGAGTGGACATTGTTGTTGATTGGATAGTTCAAAGAGGTGTACCTGGCTTGAATGATGTAACCTGCAAAGATGGATTTTTTTTTTTTGTTGGGTGGTTGATTATTTATAGGTATGTGCACCCGTTTTGTATTTTGTTTTGTTTTGTTTTGTTTTTTGTTTTTTGTTTTGTTTTTTGTTTTTTTTTTTATTTTTATTTTTAAATCACATTGAACAATAAATGGAATAAATGAAATGAACAAACTCTTGTCCCAGTCTGTCTGTAAGATTTAGGTTTTGGATTTTGGTGCTTTGGATTATAGGGATCAGGTATGTTAACTCAGCCATGCATCACTTGAAGATTTTTTTGGTTAATTCCTGAGGAGTTGTAATATCTTTAGAAAGTGTTTAGAGGAAGCTCTGCCCCAAGTTTGAGCATGATTGAAGGATCTTGGAACATCGTGATTATCATATCTGCCTTGCTCGAACTATGATTGCCTAGATATGTGATTATCCTCTTTTCTTTTTCTTTTTTCTGACCATTTTTACCTGTAGTGCCCTTTCATGTTTTCATCACGTCCGGTATACTCATTATTTTTGCCTGTGGTGCCCTTTCGGATTTTCACCATGTCCCGAGTATTTTATCTTGCATGTCCTTTGTCAGATGTGCCTTCTTGCCCCCGACGCTATTTTTTAGATTTTCACCAAGTCCATTGTGTGTTCGTTGTTTTTACTTGAGACATGTTTTCTAGTTTTCACCTCGCCCATTTTTCTTTGGACACTCTCTCTGTTTTTTTTTTTTAACCTTTTTTTTCTAGCGTTGCGATTGATGGTGCGATTTCCTTCATTGCCGGCAAAATTGTGTCTTTCTAGAGAGTAGGAGATAACTCGAGGTTTTAGATCAATCTAAGAAACTTTATAGTGAGAATGGAGGGATTTTTCCCCATGGGCTAAATTTTATCACTTTCTTCTTCTTCTTGTTTGTATGCCTTTATTATTCTTCGAAGATTGGGCTAATTCTTCCTTCTTTTTTCTTTACTTTTTTTTTGGTACCTAGGGGATGTTTTTGGAGAAAGATGGAATTTCTCATTCTGGTCACTAACCTTAAATTGCTTTTTTGATTGTGTCTGCCACCCATGATAGACTTTGATGTGGTTGATGTTAACTAGATTAGGATGGTCTTTACCCTTGGTAAGCCGGGAAGCACCTCTTGAATTAACTTCTTTGAATATTTATGCACTACCCTGAATGTGTTTGAATTTTCCTCCCAAGATTGAGCAGGTGAGGGGGTAGGACTCTTTTTTTTTTACTGCCATGCTCCCATGTTTTAAAGATTTTGGTTTTAACTTGCTTGTCAGGAGCTCTTGTGATTTTTCTTTGGCAGCTCAGGGAGCGACATGACATTTGTGTGTTCTTTCGTTTGCTTGATGTAGTCGATTGTGAAAGCTCATGGCCACTTTTCTTCGAAGAAGTCCTTTAACTTTTGAAATATGAAGGGTGTTTCATTTTTTGTGGTGATGACTTGTAGAGTTCCGTGATGACTAGTGACATTTCTTTTTTGAGATTTTGCTCCCACACATTTAGTGAGATACGTGACTATTGCGAGTAAGCATTCACGATCATTAAATGTTTTCGGGCTCACTTTAGCCAATGATATCGATACCTCACTTTGAGAATGACCATGATGTTGATAGGTTGTAAAGCTCAAAAGTGAGCACATGGATGTGATTCGTGTGCTCCTAGCATTTAAAGTATTTTTCGATGTGTTGTCAACAATTTGACTCCATAGACATCCATCGTTATCCATACCGTAAGATCCTCTTCAGTCATCATGTGCTCATTCCTGCCCAGATTATAGACTTCTTTGTGAACCTCAGAGATGATTTTCACTGCCTATTTTCGTCCACGTATAGTAACAAGACCTGCTTGAGAGATTTTCTCGTACAAAATGTTGTTATGAAACATAAGTTGGTCTAACAAGCAATGATATATGTGTATTATCATTAGGGTGTGTTTAGGCTTCTGGATATGACTTGATGTTGGCATGTTAAGGGCGGCTGTCATGTGGCAATTTGACTTGTAGGCAGAAAGTTGGGCCAGGGACATGAATTTTCCAATACACACTTCCTTAGCGATTTTTCGATGCCCCCATGTTTACGGTTTTGAAGTCAACAGGAACAACATTGGCTTTTGAATCGAACTTCTCGAGGAGGTCCTCTAGTTTAGGAGTTGGATAATCATATCTTATAAAAGTACTTGACTTCCTCTAAACCCATGAGTTTGAACTCTAATTCTTGATTGAAATTGCAAAAGTTGACTTCAAATTCATATGGCTCATGAGATGGGCAAGACACTTTAATATTGATTTTTTGAATTTTTGTTTAAATGGACTTTTGAATTTTTTTAAATCATTTTTTCAAGTTTTGAATTTTTTTAAATGTTTTGTTGCCATTGAATTTTTTTATGGACCCTAATAGGACAACATTGTGACTTAGGGACTGCCTTTATTACGACCAATATCCTTAGGGGATTGGTCAGCTTATTTAGCCATCATGGGGACAATGAATTGTTGATGCCCTACTCTCCCTCCCCTCAAGAGGTAGGTTCAGAGAATGCAGTGGGTGGATCAGCACCTTCGTGCCCAATCATCATGATGAAATGAGGACTGGGGTCTTAATTTGCGTAAGACGGAGTATGTTCTACTTCATTCTCATGGTCATGATGTTCCTCAGGTTGTTGTAGTTGTGGTGTGACCATGATAGAGGTCCAATCAATATGAGTTGATTCCTACCCCTTGCCCCCTTGTGTGCAGGGCAAAGCTAAGGGAACAAAAGTATGGTTGTGAATTGGTTGGAAGGAATATGAGAGATTGAGGTTAAAATGTGGATGAGTGAGAGTGTGGTTGTGATTTGTGCCCAAATGGAGGACTCCAACACTTGGGAACTAGACTAGTGTGAAAGGAAGATGGTGGCGTTCTTGTAGGCCTTTCCCTTTTTCTCGTGTTCTAAATTGGTCGTTTCCCCTCCAGGGAGAGACTCATATCCTAGTCTTGCCCTTCTCATCCTTTCTTGTACTTCGATCACTTTGGCAGTGTCTTGGTACTTGCGTCGATAGTTCTCAATTTGATGTTTAGTAGGAGAAAAGGTGGGACTATGTTTGAAAGAAGCCATTAACACATGGTCCACTCCCTCAAAGAGAAAGCTCTGACATGGATTGTCTCTCTAGAGCCCAAACATAAATGACTGAAATGCTAGGATCTCCTGGTTAGGTTGACTCGATGGGAAAGAGTTGTTTAGGATTTGCTAGGATGGACAATATCTTATCACCGAAGATGTATTTGACTCTTTAATGGAGGGTAGAAGGAACAACGCCTACCTTGTCTATCCATGGTTTATAAGGAGAATGTTGATTGATGATGGGATATTTAGCACTTGAAAAGGGATGGTAGACGTGTCTGGACCAATCTGTAGCTCTATGTTGATTTTTTCCTAAGCCTCCCTTTGGGAGTTATCAAAGGCTTTGTTATTCATGTGCTTGATTTGAAAGTGGAAAGGTCCAATACTAAGTATGTGGTAGTTCAAAGTGGGAAAATGTTGAGAGTTCAACCATTCTTAATTAGGATGAGCGAGATGCTACAGTCCTTATGGATAACAGTTATGTTCAGGGAATGCACATGGTCGTGGCCTTTTAGTGAAAATTGTTGTAAAAAAAGGTGCTAGCTTATGGGGCGAGGAGTTTCCCTATTATGTGCCCGACTGTTTCAAGCAGCGCATCCCGAGAGATATTTTCTTTGTTAAGTGTTTGGACGAAAATCTCTCGATGCGTTTGGAATGTCTAAAGAAGTTCCCACATAGATATTTGAGCAAATTGATTTTGAGATGAGTTAACATATCGAAAGTGGTCTCGACTCAGGAAGCCACACATGTGACGGGTCCTCTGGGTATATCCCTCTGAAAGCACCGCTAGTTTTGATTCATGTTTTCCACTTCTAAGCGCTCGAGGTAATGACACAAGATTGCCTTATTACTATAGACTGGTACCACCTTTCCTTTAAGAACTAGAGGAGGTTGTTGCAGTGTAGATGTGTGTTGGAAGGAAACCAACTCCTAATGATATGGTTGTGGCCCTAGGCTTGCCCCTAGCAAGATAAGAGGTTGTTACGGGTGATCAGATTGGACTAGATTTATCAGAGCTGACTTGTGTGGCCTATCGAATGGGGAGAAGTATTCTCCTTACAAAGTGATTATTCGGGGGTTGATGTACGATGGTAGATTTGGTGCTCTTCCCAGGAGCTTTACTGGTTGTTAGTCCCAAGATGGACCCTGATTGTAGCCTGAACTGGTTGATGAATTGGGTGGCTCTGGTTCTCTTTCTATGAGGTTGCAGGTCCCAAGATGGACCCTGATTTTGGCTTGAACTACTGAAAAAGTTAGGTGGATCTAGTGCTTTTCTCATGAGTACCACTGGCTGATGGACCTTGATTGTGACCTAGATTGATATATGGGAAATGTGGATCTGGTGCTCTTCCCATGAGCACCACTGGCTACTAGTCCCATGATAGACTCATTGTAACCTGGATTAAAAGATGGGGAAGGTGGATCTGGTGCTCTTCCCATTAGCACCACTGGTTGTCAATCCCATGATGGACCCTGTTTATAACCTGGATTGATTGGAGGAGAACGCCCTTGCATGACCAAGGGTTGGTCCCATTATTGCTTAATGGATGTGGACTAGTAGACGGGAGCAGGAATCGTCTCCTGAGCTGGGAATGCCCCTTGTATGACAAGAGGGGCGAATTCCTATTTGTAATTCTAGAATTGCTTGGCCTATGGAAATAATCCTCTTGAATGACATTGATTGTTAGAGTTTCAGATGTACTTGGACCTTTCAAATGTTGTGGCATAGGATTCTGGAATATGTTGTTGTTGCCAGCAACTGCTTGGCTAGGGGGCATGATTGTGATTTTCTTTTGATTTATCAAGTTTTGGATCGCATGTCTTAAAGAGAAATAACACTCTGTAGTGTGCCCCTTGCCTTGGTGAAATGCTTAATATTCATTTTCATTGTAGCCCAAAGGCAATGGTTTTAGTGGAGGCCTAGGTTGCATGAGGGTCAACAGTTGTTTCTGAACCATCATGGCCTAAGTATCAGTGTAAGATCAGGCCAAAGGAGTGAACTGCCTCTAAGGCTACACCATACACATTTGCCTATTTTGATTGCAGATTACTGAGGATTCCACCTATGTTATTGCAATTGTTGTTGTTGTTGTTGTTGTCGTTGTTCAGGTGGAGGGGGTGCTAGCCTTCCTTGTGTTGAAGCAATATGATGGCTGGTTTCTATTGGATGAGGAGTGAAAGTATCCATATTTTTAGGGGTATATCTTCTCGGCCTTTCTTCAGTCTTAACTTTTTGCACAGGGGTAGTTTGGTAAGGCCATAGTGAGATTGTGCCAGCTTGGATCCCGACTTCCACTTGTTCCTCTACTCAGATAAGTTGAGAGAAGTTGATTTATGGATACAAGATCAAATATCCAGATATATTTGGATTATAGCTATGGCTCTTCATCATTCAACATAAACTGACAAAGTTTCATCACTTTTCTATTTAAGGGTGGCCAAATATGCCCTTTGTGGTGCAACTTTTAAATTATATGCAAACCGATCAATGAAAGCATGGGAAAGGTCTTCCCAAGTCCTAATTTTTTAATGATCGAGCTATGTGTACCAAATAAGCACGTCACCCCTCAGGAATTTTTGGAACAATCGGATGAGGATTCCATCATCCCCTTTCATTGCATTGAGCTCTCCGAAAAGATTTTTAAATGGGTGATGGGACATCCCATTCCTTCGTGCCTGTGGAACTTGAGGATTTCAAAGTTGGGAGGTTATAACCTTACGTCGAGGAAGGGACTAAGGTCCCTGAATTGAATGGATGATAGTTTAGAAAGGGGAGCTTAAGAAGTCCTAGAGTGGGAGTGAATAGGACTGTCAAATAATCTAATAAAGTGTTGAACAATAAATAAATCAGAGATCTCAATTGCACTAGTATTGAAACATTAATTCAAATTTATTCATAGGACAACCTTCACTCAAACAAGCTTAGGTAGGATAACCTTATTTCACAAATGTGATAAGAATCAAAATTCCAAACTGAATAAGAGTAAATGAAAATAAATATTATAAGCATTCACCACTTGTACTAAAATGAAATTACAACCATTCACTACAAAAATAATAAAAGCATTCACCATAACATTAAGAATTATAGTGGTTTGGTGTGTCATCAATTGTTCTCAAACAGCCACACCTACTCCACTCCAAAAATTACTATCCACGTAATCTTGACTTTCACTATGTATAAGGTTTTCACAGGGTCACCTTAAAACCTGATACAGTTGTGACTTTACTGGGTTATCACAAACAAAGAAATCCCTCACTAAGATTTTCTCGTTTATCTTAGAAAAAGCAACACCGAGATTTTCTAGCTATCTTAGAAAAGCCAAATACAAAATGTAAATTTATACTTATCTTCACCTTAGAAGAAGTTGTAGCCGAAGAACCTCTTTTTTAAATGTCGAATGGTCAATGTTTAGTCCGATAGAAAAGGTCCAGTGTTCTATTGATTTTAATTAAATTTAAACCAATGGATACTTGTATTAATTCTTTTAAATCTCAATAAGAAGAGTATTCACTCTCTTTTTAAAATCATAATGATAGAGTTTGAGATTAAGGAATTAAACAAAAAAGCTATAAAATAATTTATAAATACCGTTCGATAGCTTGACAATAACTGAGGCTTCTTTCTCTCTTGCAGAAGAATTTTAATAGACTTGAATATGTTTTCGAATTGAGAGAGAACCTCAATTTATAGGAAAAAAAGTTGTTCCTTTGATTGGTCTAAGGCAATCTTCAACTGGCCCAAGCACCGGATCTAGTTTCAACTGATTTTCAAATTTGAGGGGATAAGATTTAACGAATCTTCAACTCGTCGAAGGCCCTGCTCGATTGGTCGAAGGTGGCCTTCATCTGGTTGAGGATGCCAAAATTCGAACTGATTTAGTTGCTGGACTTCGAGCCAAGAAATGCTCGACTGGTCGAAGATTGTCTTTTGACTGGTCGAGGAGACCACTCGACTGGTCAAAGGTGCAACAAAATTTATGTTTCACTTTGGCTTGTACTAGGACTGGTCGAGAAAATGTTAGGTTGGTCGAGGCAGAACTTAGGCTGGTCGAAACTCAACCAAATACAAGCATAAAAATCCAATTTTAAATATATTTTGAAAGCACCTACACCTAAGGTCTTTCTAAGGTTTATAATACTGTATGGACTGAATTTCATTGTCTTGAAGTAGATTAAAGACTTGAACTTCTCTAAGGAACTTGATCTTCTACTAGAACATTAGTAAAACTTGACTTCATATTGTCTTTTGAGCTTGATCTTCAAATTTATCTTGAGCTTGATCTTCTACTAGATCTTAAACTTACTTGAAGATCACTTGATAAGATGTTTTAACTAAACGAAATTTGACAAACAGAGTGTGAAGCGTGCTTTAACCATTACAGCACTTATATAGTTCCACTCCATGTTTCTTCTGAAGGTCGTTTCTCATAACTCTGAGCTGATCCTCGAAATGCCTTTGGAATTTGTTGATCTTATATCGTCATGATTATTAAATGAGGGCTCATGCCCTTTGAGAAGCTTTTGTGGCTTCCTCTTGATAATGATCTACCTCTCCCGTGTTTTAGTTGTCCCTGATGGGATGATTTTACTGGTGGGGCACAAACAGTTGAGAAGGTTGGATGAATTTCCTACCGCAGGGGGAGCCTGTCTTTCAGGGTATGTAGGTGTAGAGATTGAAGTAGTAAGTGTAGAGATCGAAGGCTATGTTGGACTGGATTGTGAATATGGTTGTCCAAATTAGAATTGGGCAGCGCTCCTGCTAGGGTGAGGCGGATAGAACTGGTTGGATTGAGACTAGCCATAGTGTACTTGTCGAAGCACTGGTTAGCCCGCACTTGGTTGCAAATGGGTGAGATTTTGACATGCTGTAGGATATTGAAAATGGACCTAGTTTCACTTGGAATGGATAGGCTGGAACTGGTTAATGGTGGGAACTAAAAGATCCACATGAGTATGAGGTTTTTGTGCAATGTGATTGGACAGTTGGACTACTGTTTGGAAAAATTAGGTCATCAAGTTCTTTATCCTATTCATTTTGGAAGCTAGACTAGCTATTGCAAGGTCTGTTGTGGGTTGGAAGGTTTCTATATGGGGGAATCAAGGATAAGATCAAGAAAATCTCCCTAGACCAACATGTTGGCTTGTACACATGTTTGGATGGTGCTTCAATAGGCTGGCTTTACAACATGTCGGACCATTGGTTGCCTTCTTGGCATTATGATTCTAGGATAGTTTAACTCTCACATGAATAGGCTTAGAATATATCTCTTCTTTTCTATTCTTTTTCAGTGAAAGAGATTGAGAACAAAACAAAGTCTGGGAATAGCTTTGGTACGGACTGCTTATAAAAAGGAAAGAAGAAGAAAGCTTGTAGGATTCTATAGAGCTTTTGATTACTGCTGGTTAAGTCAGGTTGGTTGCGTTTATCTCTGCTTTTGGCTCTCCCTTCCTACCCTTATTTATTTCTTTGTTCTCTACACTTTCTTGTTCTGTTTTCTTTCTCTTCAATTTTTTAACAATGAAATGAAAAAAACAGTTCAGTACATACAGGAATGTAAAGACATGTATGTAAAGAGGGACCAGTGTGTTAAGTGTCAAATATTGCATATTTTCCCCTATTTATATCTTGGTTTTATGAACATGATAATGCTTAATGGTCTATTTTATACATGTTTGCGTTGCAAGGTGAATCTAAGAGGTTAAATTAAAAAGAATGCTAAAAGCATGGATTTAATGTTCAAGAATCACCAAGCCAAAGGTTGGATCTTAGAAGACCAAAATGAAGAATTCACATGACAAAGATCCAAGAAAACCAAGTGAGGAATGAAGAGAATCGAAGAGTTGAAGTGGAGAAAAGGAATCCTAAAACTTCGTCTGCTTCGACTAGTCTAAGCCCTCCTTCGACTAGTTTAAGCTCTGCCTCGACAAGTGTTCACAACCCCAAGTATAGGGCTGCGATGTAGTAATAATCTTGGTAAGACCGCAGTCGAATCCGCGGGGACTAAACCTTGTACATAATCTGAAAGTAACTAGAATTAGAACTAGAAGAAGTAATTTAAATCAGGAGAATGTGGGAGAATAATGGTGAATTATGTAACTAAAACTTGTAAAATTCAAAAGTGGGAAACTAGGGTTTCTAAGGATCCACTTGTAGAGATCAGGGAGATGTATGCTTGATTCATAAACACAACTAGATTTAGAGTCCCATCTTCATCCAATTGGAAGATAATTCATTAAAACTCAAGACTGAACTTCCTTTGATCTAGTTTTCTATGAATGATAGGTATGAGAACTAGAAGTGATTCCATCACAAAACCATGCCTATGAGACAAAGCAAACAACAGAATTTTACCAATCCACAAGTAATCTGAGAGAATTATGAACATTAGGAAGGGTTCCATCATCTAACCATTTGCATGAGACGATGGTGAACAATAGGGGTTCCTACGTTCATAATCACAATAATACAAAGAACATGCTTAAAGTTATTGCAGATCCATTGCAATTTAAGTCACAACAAACCATTAAAAACTAAAGGCATTCCTTATAATCAAACTAGAATCAAAGAGAGTTCAACAAACATGAATCAAGGCCATAGAAAGCATCCCATCATGCTACAAGCTTCACCTCTTAGCCCTAGCTAAGAGGTTTAGCTCATTATAGACATGATGATCTAAAACTCAGAAAAACATTAAAGGAAAGAATGAAAAAAAAAATAAAGAAGAAAAGAAGAAGGGAAACTCAATGGCCGTCTCCATGTCTATGTCTCTCTCTCTCTCTCTCTCACCTTTGCTTCCCACGTCTAGATGATGATCTCTGTCTCTATTCTCTTCTCCTTTTATAGGCACTGGAAGTCGGTCGAGTGGAGCTTAGAGGCAGTGGAGAAGGCAGTCTTCGTAAGTCTGTTTATGTAGCAGCTTGCGCAGCTTTGCGTGAAAGCCCGAGAACACAGATCCCGCTAGTTCTCCTAACATCCTCCTTTCCTTTAAAAACAACATCCATTTGGACAGTTTGGATGGCCTACAAGATGGATGGTCCGGATCAGCCATCCAATCAATGCCATGGTTGCACAATGGCTATGACAATGGGGCAACGTCGGATGTCTTCTTATACACGTATCTACATTGAGGTGTTTGGTGGGCCCCATAGTGATGTTTTCGGAGAAATCCACCCCGTCCATTAGATTCATGGCAGACTTTCAGTCAGGAATGGATGGTTTTACTCGAGTTTGGTGTGGCCCACTATATCAAATCACGCTGCCGTTCATCCTACGTTTGGATAAGATATTCACTTGTGCACGTGCATGATCGTAAAAGGACATCATGGCTATGGTCGGCTCCACGCTCTGGATCAAATGGACGGTCTGAATCATCAAACCTGATGATGATAGTGGCCCACTGAAATTGTCCGTGCGGACGCTGGCAAAAGAAAAATGGAAACTTCCATTTTTGAAAGGAGATCAGATCAGCGTGCTTTGACCGGACTTTCTGGTCCGGTGAGCTGCTGGATTACGTGCGCTGTGAGTGCACACACCCCAAGGTGGGGCCCATCATGATGTTTATGAGAAATTTACTCCGATCACCTGCTTCCTCATCAAAATTGAAGCATATCTAAATATCAGGTGGCCCTCAAATCAGTGGTTTTGTGACTGATCTTTCCGTTGGGCCACTTCCACAAAGATCCAATGGCTGAAATTTTATGTGTACGGTTGCTTTATGATCCTTAGGCCAGATATAAAGTTTTGAGCCAAACGGATGGTAGAAACCCTGTGATCTTACATTCGGGATGATTTTTAGGCTTCTTCATCTTCAATTACTTGATTTTCTTGGATCTGTGGCATATGAATTCTTTAATCTTGGTCTCCTAGGATTCGTCCCTTGCTTAGTGATTTGTGAGCATTAAATCCGTGCCTTTAGTATCCTTTTTAGTCCAAGCTCTTAAATTCACCTTGCAAGAAAAACATGATTAAAATGGAACGTTAAACACTATCATGTTAGCCCTCAACACAATCCCCAACTAGCATTTTGCTAGTCCCGAGCAAAGTATGTGAAAAATATTTTGAGAACTACTAGACAATTTCTATAAACTCGAGTGATTTTTTGAAAAACAATGCAGATACTAGAAGTCTCAAATGCATTAATGTTGAGTATTACTTTCTCCTAAACTCAAGCGAGCGATAAACTTCACCGTCAAGTTCAAAGTATTAATCCACCAATTAGAGTAATTCTAAACATTGAGTTTCATGGGTGTATAGTGTAATCTCAACTTATCACAATTAAAGGTCCAATCCTCAATTTTCATGATACCATTGGTAACCAAAAAGAGCATTCTAAATAACTAAACCTAAACCGAAACTTGCCTTATAGTTTAGCCTTTTTATTCTTCCAACTTTTGATTTTTCCATCGATGGCTTCACACTGTATCAACCTTTTTAAAGATCTTTTAGAAGTAGCCGTTTTCGATGACAACTATTTTTTAGTTGGGTATTCTTCTTTCTCTTTTTTTTTTCATTGAACATGATGGACAAATTGCCCAGGCTAGTTCCTTCCATGCTTAGTGATCACCAAGTTAACAATTCAATATCAACGGACACCTTAATGTGTAAGCTAGATGTGACATGTATAATCATGGCTCAATCAATGTTTAAAAACTTCTAATCATGGATTAATCACCCAAACTTAACTGTGAAATCTATCAAGCAACTGAATCCAAGAGTCATAAATCACCAACATTAAGTATCTTATACTTCTTAAATCAAGAATATCCTTCAAAATCACTCGAATTCACAAAATTTTCAGAAAAAAATTAAAAATTTTTTCACAAATTTTGCTCAAGACGGAGAGAACACTGATTGGGTAACCTGATCTCCCTCCCCAACCTAAAATCTACATTGTCCTTAATGTAAAAGATATAAGCATGTAATGCACATGAGATAACAAAATTAAAGGAGAAGTGATGGAAAGGTAGTACCTGATGAGAAAATTGTATGGCTTTTTCCAAAGAGATGTCAGCGTGAAAGTGGGTCAGCATAAGAGTTAAACCAACAAAAGCAAACTATCCTAGAACAAATGGAAAGCAAACTATCCTAACGGCTTAAAGCTGACTATCATAAAATGGAAAATAGAAAACCTAACTATACCTCTATCAGACTAGGAGATCAATCTTGATAAACAGGATCAGTTAGAGGTATGGACATGTCCTTTGAATCAAAATTTTCAACAAATGACTTTTAATCGATGTCTATTCACTTTGAATTCATTGTCATTGGTTGAATTCTGAATCTTGACAGCTCCATAAGGATAAACATTGGTAACAGTGAAAGGGCCAGTCCAGCGAGGTCAGAGCTTACCTGGAAAGAGATGTAACCGAGAATTATACAAGATAACTTTCTGATATGGTGTGAATGATTTTTGAAGAATGTATTGGTCATGAAATGCCTTCATCCCATCCTTGTAAATGAGTACTCGTACTGGTCATTCCGAATTTCTTCGAGTTCATTCAACTAAAATTTGTGTAGCGAGCCAGCATTGTCTAGATTGAAATTCAGATTTTTAATTGCCCAGTAGGCTCTATATTCCAACTCCACAGGCAAGTGGCAAGCCATCCCATAGACAAGTCTGAAGGGAGACATTCCAATAGGGGTTTTAAATGCAGTATGGTAAGCCTATAAAGCATCGGTCAAATGAATTGACCAATCCTTATGTTTGGGGTTAACCGTCTTTTTCAAAATATATTTCATTTCCCAATTGGAAATCTCAACTTGCCCACTTGTTTATAGGTGGTATGGAGTGCTCACCTTATGAGAGATGCCATATTTTTTCATTAAATTCACGAATGACCTATTACAAAAATGTGAGCGCCCATCACTAATGATGGCTCGAGGCATTCCAAACTAGGAAAGGATGTTCTTTTTTAAGAATTTAATAACCATTTGATGATCATTGTTCCAACATGAAATCGCTTCGACCCATTTAGTGACATTGTCTACTATGAGTAAAATATATAAATGTCTACAAGACTAAGGGAATGGTCTCATAAAATCGATGCCCCAGCAATCAAATGCTTCTATGATAAGAATGGGCTTCAAGGGCATCATATTTCGATGTGACAATACTCCTAATTTTTGACAATGCTCACAAGCTTTGCAAAACTCATGAGTGTCCCTGAACATCGTGGGCCAGTAAAACCCACAATGCAAAATCTTGGCCATGGTCTTTTTAGCAGAAAAGTGACCACCACAGGCATGAGAGTGACAAAAGGAGATGACACTTAGTGTTCATTGTCCGACACACATCTCCTTAAGATTTAGTCTGGGCATATTTAAACAAATACGGATCTTCCCAAAAGAATTTGCGCACCTTAATAAAAAATTTCTTCTTATTGTGTGCAGTCCAATGTGTCAGCGCGAAACCCGTGACAAAATAGTTAACAATTTCAACAAACTAAGGTGAATGAGAGACTTTGAACAATTGTTCATCAGGGAACATGTCATTTATATATGTCGTCTCAAGAGATTCAGAGAGATTAAGGTGGGAAAGATGGTCAGCCACTATGTTCTCTACTCCATTTTTATCTTTTATTTCTAAATCGAATTCTTAAAGTAGGAGGATCCATCTTATCAGGTTGAGCTTAGCATCGTTCTTAGAAAGAAGATACTTGAGTGCCGCATGACCTGTGTAAATGACGATCTTGGATCCGATCAAGTAGGACCTAAATTTGTCTAAAGCAAACATTATGGCTAAGAGTTCCTTTTCCATAATCGAGTAGTTTACTTGGGCAGGATTTAGGGTTCTACTTGCATAATAAATAACGTAGGGTTTCTTTCCTTTTCTCTAGCCTAAAATTGCCCCAAGAGCATAGTCAGACGCGTCGTACATAAGTTCAAAAGGAAGGCTCCATCGGGTGGCTGCATGATTATTGCAGTGGTTAACATACCCTTAAGCTTAGTGAAAGCTTCCTAACATTGCTCAATCTACTCGTATGGTGCATCCTTTTGAAGTAGATTACATACAGGACGAGAGAGGACACAAAAGTCCTTTATAAATTGTCTGCAAAAATCGGCGTGGCCTAAGAAGGATCGCACATCTTGTATATTCTTGGGTGGAAATAGGTTAGAGATAAGATCAATTTTTTCCTTATCTACCTCGATTCCTTTTAATGAGATGATATGTCTAAGGACAATTCCCTTATGAACCATGAAATGACACTTCTCCCAATTGAGTACCAAATTCTTTTCTTCACATCTTTTCAGCACACATTTAAGATTCTTTATGTAATCACTGAAAGATGGACCGAAGACAGAGAAGTCCTCCATGAAGACCTCTAGATATTATCCCACCATGTCAGAAAAAATACTCATCATGCATCACTGAAAAGTGGCAAGGGCATTACATAGTCCGAATGACATCCTTGGGTAAGAAAAGGTGCCGCATGGACATGTAGCCGTAGGGACATGTAAACATGGTCTTTTCCTAATCTTCAGGGGCTATCTCTATCTGGTTGTAGCCCGAATATCTATCAAGAAAATAATAGTATGAGTGACTGGCTAGCCTTTTCAAGATTTGATCAATAAAGGGTAAAGGGAAGTGGTCCTTCCTTGTGACGGTATTCAACTTCTTGTAGTCAATGCACATTCTCCAACTAGTAGTACTCTAGTTGGCATGAGTTCATTATCGGCATTGGCTATGATGATGATTTCGGACTTCTTGGGAACCACCTGAGTTGGACCTACCTATTGACTATCGAATATAGGGTATATGATACCCACATCTAATAGTTTAAGAACTTCGGCTTTAACTACTTCTTTCATGTTTAGAGTTAGTCTATGTTGTAATTGTCGAGAGGTCTTCGCATTATCCTTAAGATAAATGCGGTAAGTACAAATCGAAGGGTCAATTCCCTTGAGGTACGCAATCATCCATCTAAGGGCTCTCTTATGCTCAATGAGAGTAGATATGAGCATACTCTCCTGTTCTTGCTCAAGGTGGGAAGAAATCACCACCGGGTAAATCTCATCTTGACCTAAATAGACATATTTCAAATCAGAGGGTAAAGGTTTTAGGTCAAGCTTCAGTGTCTTAAGGTTAGATGGTAGAGGCACTTCATTAGTTTGGGGCAACTCTTCGACTTGTGGCCTCTACCGGTTAACTTCAAGTACCGGCACAGTATCAAGCATGACACCCATCTCCCTAATCATGTCATCATCAAAATCATAAGAGTGGACCAGGCATATCTCTAGAGGATTAGAGGATAAGGTCAAATGTGTTCTATCTTCCACGAAAGAGTTAATCATGTTAATGTCATGGAAATTGTCATCATCCTCTAACCGTCTACCTGTATTGAAAAAGATGTTTAGCTTTAATGTCATATTTCTGAAAGACATACTCATGACTCCATTCCTGCAATTAATGATTACATTTGAAGTGGCAAGGAATGGGCGACTAAGAATGACGGGAATTTGAGTGCTCATGTTACTGATGGTTTCCGTATCCAAGACGATAAAATCTACATGATTGTAGAATCTATTAACCTAGACTAGCACATCCTCAATGATTTCTCTCGGTACATGAACTGAGCAATCAACAAGTTGTAATATGGTTAGGGTGGATTTTAATTCACCCAAACCTAATTGTTTCTACACCGAGTAGGGAATCAGATTTACGCTTACTCCTAAATCAAGTGAGTACTCAATGCGGAAATTCCCAATTACACGAGCGATGATTGGGCTACCGGGATCTATGAATTTTTATGGCACATCTTGCTTTAGGATTATACTCACTTTTTCAGTTAAAAAGATTTTCTTTTGAATATTTTACCGTCTTTTGGTCGTACACAAGTCTTTCAAAATTTTGGCATATGAAAGTATTTGTTTTATGACATTAAGTAGAGGAATATTGACGTTCACTTGTTTCAACACCTATAGAATGTCCTAAGAGTTAGAGTAGTGCAACCAATCATTGGGGGAATGGGGCAACTGGTTTGCCTTAAAGTTCCGGTTCTAATTCTTGTAGAGCAGTGCTAGGTCTATCATCATTATCCTCTTTCGGGTCCTTAGGCTTTTCATCCTTAACCTGAATAGTTTTGTCAATGGTCTTCCCACTCCTAAGAGTGGTGATAAATTTAGCTTGCTCCACCTGATTTGTAGAGCTTGGATCACTTATCTCGTATTGCAGTTTAGGATTGGGGAGAGGTTGAGCAGGAAGCATCCACCTTTATATAACCGTAACACGTGAATCCATCTTTTGTATATATTTCATAAGTTCTCGAATTGGTTAAGTAAGCTCTTGGGTTTGTGTAGAATTTTGAACCAGTTCTTCTTAAGGTTTCACTTGATTTGGAATTTGATTAAAGAAACCGTGAGGAGTAGCAGTTTGTCCATTCCTCTAACTGAAGTTTGGATGATTTTTCCAACTATGATTATATATTATTAGAGGTAGGTCCATTGAAAGGTCTTTGGTAATTGTTCACGGCATTGTATTGCTCATTCAACACTACTTGAAAGGCAGGTATTGTTGGACAATTTTCAGTTATGTGAACGTTGCAAGCACAAATACCGCAAACAGTTTTCATAACCTTATCCTTCTTTAGTTCTATGGCCTCAAATTTTCTTATGAGATTAGACACTTTAGCATTGATATCATCATCCTCTTTCAGAAGGTATAATTTGAAATTGCGGTAAGGACCACTTTAGTTGAAGTAGGAATAGGTCAAAGTGTCCTAGAGGGGGGTGAATAGGACTTTATAAAATTTTATGCCAATTTTAAATCCTATTAACCTAATCTTGATCTAGTGTGCAACTATCAAGATATCCTCAATTTAACTCTAATGGCTTCCAAGCCAATTAGAAGATCCAATCATAAGACTACTCAATATTAAACAATGATTTCACAATTAGTCTATGGTGGATGAAATGTGTGAAAGTGTGTGGGATGTGATTCAAATTTAAAGATTCATATTAGAATGTTGGTATGTAAATTCAACAATAAGCATAATGAAAGATCAAGCAAATATCAATCCCAAACACAGTCGTTTATAGTGGTTCGACTATGTGCCTACTCTACTTCTGACAAACGCACTCGTCCCATGAGTGTACTAGATTTTACTAACAGATCACCTCAATCTGTTACAACCTACACAAGGTTGACTCTAGGACCTACACAAGGAACCTAGACATGTCTCTACGAGACAATTTTATACCCTCCACAAGACCAAAGGTCAACACGAAGCACCTAAGTTTATGCCCCACGTAAGAGCAAGGGTCAACACACAACACCCAATTTTATGCCCTACACAAGAGCAAGGGTTAACACATAGCACCCAAGTTTATCCCCTACACAAGAGCAAGGGTTAATGCACATCACCCAAGTTTATGCCCTACACAAGAGTAAGGGTCAACACACAGCACCCAAGTTTATGCCCTATATAAGAGTAAGGGTCAACACACAGCACCCAAGCTTATGCCCTACACAAGACCAAGGGTCAACACACAGCACCCAACTTTTATGCCACACAGGCCAAAGACCTACACTAAGGACCTAAGTTTATGCTCTACACGAGCAAGGGTCAACACACAACACCCACACGTACTCTCCTGTCGGAGGCCTCGCATGAGGACATGAAAGGGGTGAGAATCACCTATGACCCAATCCTATACAAAGGAATGATCAACAGGGTCTCAGGACTCTAATGACTTACAGATAAGCAGATGAGCCCTGTTAAGCACATTGATGAAGATCTCCTCCTTGTTGATGAAGACGTTTTAACTCCCTTGATCCGTAATTATAACGCCTTTTGGAACCCGAGTATATGACTCGTTCTCCAAAAACCCGAGTGTTAGCCTATAAAATTAAGTATAAATTTGAACCGCTTATCGTAAATTAGAGTTAACAGCAACGAAGCTAGAATAAACCATGCATTGAATAAAAACATTCCAGACATAATGAAAATTTAAATATAGCGCCCATACAGGACTTATACAATCTCAAATAACAAAGTTTAGGTCAGCAAAAACATGAGTCTATCAACTAGTGATGGAGATCAAGGTGGCCCGCAGGGACCCCGCCTAGCTCCTCAGCTATCCAATCTGCTCTAACAACTCAGCGAACAGCATCGGCTCAGTCTATACATGCATCAACTGTTACGGTTTGATAGCGTCAATGGCTATCGCAGTGAGGAGCACCCTCTAAGATTGCGCATTCATCATTTATAGTCCAATATAGATCGCAAGTCATGAAATTTTGATATATTAAACAGGGCATTGCATGATCATACTCATATACTCAAAAATCAAGCTAGTCAACAAAATCTCATCATAAGCAAAACATAATAGCAATTGTAATGCAAGGAAATATGTTCAGATAACCAAACAATCAACCATATGACTTTCTATTACACCCGAGAATCACATTTGTACGTGAACTCTGCAAGATGACTAGAAAATCAATAGGCGAACTTCAGCTCCACCCGAAAATCATGTTACAAGTGAAATCTGAAAGGTGAATGGAAAATCAACCTTTAAACTTCTACTTCACCCGAGAATGATATCGTATGTGAACTCCACAAGATGGCTAGAAAATTGATAAGCGAACTTCAAATCCACTTGGAAATCATGGTACGACTGAACTCCACAAGATGAAAAGACAACCAACATACAAACTCTAGACCACCCGAAAATCATATTGCACGTGAACACTGCAAGATGGCTAGAAAATTGATAAGCGAACTTCAGCTCCACCCAAAAATTATGGTACAACTGAACACCACAAGATGGCTAGGAAACCAACATACAAACATCTACTTCACCTAGAAATCATATCGTACGTGAACACCATAAGATGGCTAGGAAATCGCTAAGCGAACACCCACTCCACCCGGGAATCATGGTGCGAATGAACACCGAAAGACGAAGAGATAAACAACACACAAACTCTAGACCACCCGGAAATCGTATCATACGTGAAAACAGCAAGATGGCTAGGAAATCGCTAAACGAACACCCGCTCCACCTAAAAATCATGGTACGACTAAACACCGCAAGATGGCTAGGAAACAAAAAGGTATGCGAACATAACCAATAAGCCATAAAGAGGTTTTGGTGTTGTACTAGGAAACAACAGGGCATGCGAACTATTGAAGCTTGAAAGATTGAATTAACACTTGGTGTTATACTTGAACATGAACATGTAATCTTGCATTTGAGGTTCTTGAGGTAAAGACCTTTGTTCTTGTACATGAGATGCACAGTCTTGAATATGTAGATGAGCTACATAAGACACAGATTCAAAGAGGTTTTGGCACTACAAAATTTGACAATCAGAGGAACTAGAAACCATAGCACTTGCACACCGCATGATAGCTAGGAAACAATAGAGTATGCGAACATAACCAACAAGCCAAAAAAAGGCACTAATAGACCATCAAAGCCATGAAGGCATATATACGATCCAAGCCACGTAGGGCAAATATGTGGTCTGAGCCACATAAGGCAAGGTGGGATCTAATCCACGTAAGTGAAACATGGACCGCAAGATGGTGAGTTCATGATAGGTTTCATTCATTACATCATTCAATCGCAGATGACAACTTATAATGATTTAACAATGTACAACTGAAGATATCATGTTATCACCAACTCGTTCATGCATGTTATAATTAAAGAGATATGTTCGTTATCTACCACGGGAATCAGGTGCACAATACATTATCATATTCACATATTCACATGATGAGTTAAGTAACAAAATCAAGTAACTTAGGAGATACTAAATGGAAGGGATTTATGCAACACCTATGATTAGATCAATGAATTTAAGTGGGAAGCTCAAAGGGTGAGTCCTCACCTTATGTTTGAACCGCCTGGACCATTGGTAAGAAATTCGTGCTTCCTTGGAATCAATTCCTACCATCAATTACAAAGTTGTACCATTAGACCCGAGCTTACACACTATTTAGGGTTAGGGTCTTAACCAAGAGGTTGGATTACCCAGGTTTAGGATTTTATGTAGGGCTTAGGGTTTTCATCATAGGGTTTAGTTCTAGGAGTAGAACTAGGATGTATGAGCAGCTTAAATACAATATAATAATAATATGATTAGTTATACTTTAATGTTAATGATATAACTAATATTTGTGACCATGGTAATAATTAGTATTATAATCATAATAAATAGTATCACCTATTATTAAAGATAATATTCTCAAGTGATGGATGCCATACTAATATCATTAATGGTAGATTCATCCATGATAACTTATATTAGCGTAATATGTTAATAGTAATCATCCTGATTAACAATTAATAATAGGATTTTAATTGATGATAACAACAACACTAATTAAGACGGTGTAGTATTTATTTATATTTCTAACAATGATATTAATAACAAAAGTAAATGACAAATCTGATTGATGAAAAGAGGAGGAAATCCTTACCTGGTTGACTAGGTTCGAGCAGAGTTGACTCACCTCAACACACCACCCAAACCATTTTCTCTCCATCTTCTCCCTTTTCCTCTTCTTCTCTCTCTTTTTTCCCCTTATTTCCTTCATGCTGGAATGCCCAACAAAGGCATGGACAAAACGAACCCGGACTGGGTCCAATCCCAACTTCCCAGTTGAACTCAGTTTTGGCCGAGTTGACTCGGTAGCCAACAAAACTTTCTCTCCCTCTTTCTCCTTCTCATTGTTGTTCTTCCTTCCTTCTTCTTTCTCTTTTCTTCATTTTCCTTTTCCTTTCTAACTCTCTTCCCTGCTCTCATTTTTTGGTCAGCAGCAGGAGGACCAAACTCGACCTCCCTAAACCTGAACCAAGTCAGCGACTCGGTCTGCTGACTGTAATATGGTGCAATCTCCACCATTTGCTTCTTTCTCTTTTTTTTTTCTTTTCCCCTTCTTTTACGTTTTGAAAATCCCAGATGTGGCTGAACTCATAATAGGGGCGGCCCAACTCGGCCTGGCTCAAGTTCGGCTGAGTGGGGTTGAGGTGATGCATAGGCCGTATCGACTCTCTCCCTTCCTCCACTTCTTCTTCTCCATCTTATTCTCTCATTTTCTCCTTTCTCTCAACCACGGCCAGCAGGAACTCTAAATTCGGCCAAAGCTCACCCGAATCGGCACACCCTGCGTAGTGCGGCTCGAGGAAGAAGCCTCGGCCGTTAATGGTGGAATCTTGTTTGTGTGATTTTCCTTCAATCCAGTTGTTGTGGACAGCTAGGATAGATGTGAGGGTGCTTGTGGAATGAAGGTTTTGAGGGTTGAAGGAGGTTTGAGTGGTAGGTTTCAAATGGAGAAGAAACGACCGATTTTCTCTCATTCATGCCTCTTTTTTTTTTCTTTCTTTCCTAAAAACCTAGATAGGATGGTCAAGATAAGCCTCCAAGGGATAGCTGAGATGGGAGGAGAGATCCTCACATAGATCATGCTAGCTGGCTGGAGAAAGGAAAGGTGCAGTTTTCATTTTCGGCAACATTGTGTTTCTCGGTCCTGTTTGCGCCAACGTTTGTGTGCACATATGGTTGCGTGAATGCGGATGGAGGGCATGGTTCTAGTTGTCATCTCCCATTTAACGAGACGGATGGTTAGGATTGTCCAGATGGACCGTGCAGGTGGGTCATTGATGAGATCTACAGACGCGCGTACGTCTGCTGTTAAAACCAAAAGAAAGTGAAGGAGAATTTCTCTCTTTGGAGAAACACTCGGTCAGAGCTAGTTTGACCAAGCATTCCTAGCTAGTGCACGGCGAGTGCACGTGTTATGTACACACGTGATCGACAAGATGGGGTCCACAAGGGGATTTGATGAAATCCACACTATTCATTCTACTTTAGAGGCCTCATCACAACCCTTGACCAAAGATGGGGCAGATCCAAGGTCTAAGTGGGCCATACTCCTAATGTTCACTTGTTTTTAGCTCTAATTGCATATTCTAGTTAGTTTGCTGGTCAGATCACCTCGAAGTTGAACACTAACGGTTGAAAAAGGGTCCTTGGGACCTAAATATAGGGTAATTCTAAGTTCCAGGTGGGTAACAACACATTTGATCAATTCATCGTACAAATGCTCATTAGTCTCTATTCAAACACATAACATAGATGCATATTAGCTATGGCATCAAATGGGGTCCACTGCAATGTTTGGTGAGCAATCCACCCCGTTCACCATCTTTGTCCCACTATGTTAAGACACGTGGTAAAAATTGAGGAAGTTTGGTCAATTAGGTGGACCGCACCATCTAAATAAGTGGAAATCAACACACCATTAAATCTTTAGTTTGGTTAAACAATACTATGTATAGTGTTAGTTTTATTTACAAAATTGCCATTCTCCCTTATGGTAACTTTTGTCGTTCGTTCCTCCCCATCGCACTGTTAAAAAGAAGTGAAACTTTACCAGCAATCCTTATTTCTCAAGATCCCTCAACTGGTTAAATTTGGGCCCCGATCGGCCAAGGATGGACGAGTTGCTCATTTAGTGGCTAACACACTCCATACTTTGAAACAACATTTGAACATATTTGATTGACGAGTTATCAGGTAGTTTGGACTTATACCCTAAGATCTTCATGATGGTCGATTTACCATGATATTCGTGTAGCTTATTTAGAGGATCCAAATATGACGGATGGTTAGATGACTTGCTAAAAATAAGAGAATTTGATGGTTAGCACTCTGACCGTGTACGTAGGTGCATGTACGGTCCGTTTCGTAAATGGATGGATATAAAGTGGGTTTCTAAAGTGGTTGGGGTAGGATATGTATATCGTTAGATTCAAGTGACTTTTTCACATATGTAAGTTCCTTAGATTTTAATTATAATGGTGGGTTAAGCATATTCATATGGGGTGAGCAAGATGAACAGATCGAAATTTTGATTTGATAAGTGTATGAATGGATTTAGAGGTCAAGTAGCTAGTTTACTGTGATCTAAGGGCTGAAATTCGATGTGTATGGTTAATTTATGATAATTAAGCATAGTATAAATTTTCAAATTAAACAGATAGTGGGAAACATGCAATCTATAATTCAGGGGTCTAGGTTAGTGGCATTTTCGTAATTACTATTGATCTAAGAGTTTTGTGAAATCTAATAGCTCTACATGGTTCTATGCTCATTTCTAAGTAATTATTACAAAAGAACTTACATCTAAATCATTATGGATAAAGAGTTATTCACCGGTTTAGTCAAGGGAATGTACAAATATCAAACCACATGATCAACGGTCGGATGACTTGATATATGGATGAAGATCATTCTTAATCGGTCAGATTCACGTTGGAGGATGGATGTAGGGTTAAGTTAGCTAGATTGGTACCATACACGTGTACATAATAGGCTAAATTCATAGTAACACTCGAGGATTGAAACATATGGGGTGTTATAATCTACTCCCCTTAAAGAGAATTTCTTTATTTTACCATGTCTCTTATCATTCACCACCTTCCCTGTGAAGATGTTTCTATGTACAAGTGTTCATGATCAACTGTTAGGACTGGGGTTGTTACAATCTACCCCCCTTAAAGAGGAATCTCGCCCACGAGATTCTATTGTGGTCATTTCCAATTCCTTATAGTCTCAATTAAGATCAAGGGTTTGCTCATGTGACGTAAAGGAGAGTTTTATTATGGTTATCCTATTTATATATGTGAGTTTGAAATTCACAATGACAATTCTAGATTATCTTAAAGGAAGAGTAGTTTATATTTTCAGTGTTCGGGTTAACATGGATTGACAGTTATGGTTGGCCTGAGCCTGATACAACGATCTTCTGCCTAATCAGGGCAGTGATTTCCTTAGTATCCCTTCCTGATCCTAGTGAATCTTAACCTTCTACTTGATCAGGGCAATGAGGTCATTAGAATTTTCTAAGATTTAGAATTTGGGTCAAACCGCATGCACTTCGTTAGAATATGATACCGTCAGTCCGTGATCCCGATTATCCTGGGTTCTTATGGAATATCGTATAGTTTTCCAATTTCATAAGAGGTAAGTGTATGTGGCCTATTACGCTCTCACTGCGCACTCTGATTATTTAATCATTATGCAAAATTTAAATTATAATTCCTAGTATGGATTCCTAAGTTTAGAATGTTTACATTCGATCTAATCATACAATACGGTGGTTACTTATTTCCCTACGATACCTAAGTTTAGTCCCTAAGTTCCAACAGCTATAATTCACAAAAATCTAAGTTTTTGTTTATAAGTTCAAATAGCTAAGCCTAAAAATCACAAGGGATCCTAAAATTTATATTTCTAGATTCATAAAACACCCAAATGTTAAGGGAATTAATCCTAGCTTCAAGTCTCTAATTTCATCAACGAAACTTTTGAGTATTTGAAGTCTTATAAGTCCTTTTTTTCTCAAGGCCTGGTTTATCTGGACTCGCTATGATACCAACTGTAACACCCCGTGTTTTTGGAACTTGAGTATATGACTCGTTCTCCAAAAATCCGAGTGTTAGCCTATAAAATTCAGTGTAAATTTGAACCGCTTATCGTAAATCAGAGTTAACAACAACGAAGCTAGAATAAACCATGCATTAACTAAAAACATTCTAGCGATAATGAAAATTAAAATGTAGCGCCCATACAGGACTTATACAATCTCAAATAACAAAGTTCAGGTAAGCAAAAATATGAGTCTATCAACTAGTGGTGGAGATCAATGTGGGCCGCAGGGACCCCGCCTAGCTCCTCAGTTATCCAATCTGCTCTAGAAACTCAATGAACAGCATTGGCTCGCTCTATACCTGCATCAACTATTATGGTTTGATAGTGTCAATGGCTATCGCAGTGAGGAGCACCCTCTAAGATTGCGCATTCATCATTCATAGTCCAATATAAAATGAAAGTCATGAAATTTTGATATGGTAAATAGGGCATTGCATGATCATACTCATATACTCAAAAATCAAGCCAGTTAACAGAATCTCATCATAAGCAAAACATAATAGCAATCGCAATGCAAGGAAATATGTTCAAATAACCAAACAATCAACCATACGACTTTCTATTACACCCGAGAATCACATTTGTATGTGAACTCCATAAGATGGCTAGAAAATTGATAAGCGAACTTTATCTCTACCTGAAAATTATGGTACAAGTGAAATCCAAAAGGTGAATAGAAAATCAACTTTTAAACTTCTACTTCACCCAAGAATCATATTGTATGTGAACTCCACAAGATGGCTAGAAAATCGATAAGCGAACTTCAGCTCCACCCGGAAATCATGGTATGACTGAACTCCACAAGATGAAGAGATAATCAATATGTAAACTCTAGACCATCCGAAAATCATATCGTACGTGAACACCGCAAGATGGCTAGAAATTCGATAAGGGAACTTCAACTCCACTCGAAAATCTTGGTATGATTGAACACTGCAAGATGGCTAGGAAACCAACATACAAACATCTATTTCATTTGGAAATCATATCGTACGTGCACACCACAAGATAGCTAGGAAATCGCTAAGCGAACACCCACTCCACCTGAAAATCATGGTATGACTGAACACAGTAAGATGAAGAGACAAACAACACACAAACTCTAGACCACCCAGAAATTATATTGTACGTGAACACCACAAGATGGCTAGAAAATCGCTAAACGAATACCCGCTCCACCCGAAAATCATGGTATGAGAACACTGTGAAAAGGCCCAACTAAGAGTCCTAGAGGGGGGGTGAATAAGACTATGCCAAATTAAAAATAAACTATAGAATTTAAACAAATATAAATAAAGATAACACTAAACAATTCCACAATGTAGAAATGTAAAACAACCTTAAGCATAAAAGTTTTGAGAGGTTGATACAGATGTTGTTCTAAGGACAACCTTACACCAAAAACCAATGGATTATGATAGGACAACCTAATTCCTAGAACGGTCTGTGTATCAAAAACTCAAACTGATACAGAGGAATAAAGAAATAAATAGAAAAGAAAGAAACTAAGCTATTACAACATTCCCACACTTGCATAAAAGAAATTATAACATTCTCCACAAATGTATAAACATAAATTATAACATCCACAAAATAAAATAATCAATCAATCACCCCAAGACCAGAAATTATAGTGGTTCGCTTGTGTGTACACCAACTATTTAGAAAAACAGCTACACAACTACACTCCTAATATCCTCACACAATGGATATTAGTGTTCACTATGAAATAGGTTTTTCAAGGTTCACCTAAAACCCTCACAATTGTGTCTTTCAAGTGGGCTTACACAATTCAAAAATCCCACAGTCTGAGTTTTCTTGATCACCTCAGATAAACCAAATGAAAGAGATTTTTATGGCACATTCTCAAAGAAATTAAAAGAATGAATTTACAAAAACTGTAAAATACTTATTTGGATATTCTCCCTTTGATACAGCCTGGTAGAACCAATTTGGAGTAGAAGTTCAACGTAGATGTTCAATGTTCACACTCTCTTATGAAATGGTTCTAGGTTCTAAATATATTTTAAATTAAATCACCTTGGGCTAGCTTGATTTGATTTTGATTCTAAGAAATGGGAAAACTTCAATCCCTCTTTCAAATAAAATTAAAATGCAGAATACAAAATCAAATGTAGAAAGCTAATTAAAGAGAATATAAAATGAGCACTAAATAGCTTAAGAATATCACTAACTTATCTCTCAGAGTGGTGTCTTGATGTTACTTGAATTGAATATCAAACTCTAAAATTCGTGTTTTATTTATGAGTGTAGAAATTGCACCTTCGACTGGTCAAAGGACCAACAAACTTTTGAAAATTTGGGCGCGATAAGATTAGACCGTTCCACGACTGGTCGAATGGCCTACTCGACCGATCGAGTCCTGTCCACGACTGGTCATGTGGGACCATTTTTAGTTGCTAGACTTTGAGTCGAGCCTGCAGGACTGGTCGAGCATTGTTCACGTGACTGGTCGAGCAGTCTCCAAGACTAGTCGAAGCAATAACAAAAAATTTGAAAATAAGTAACAAACTTAGGACTGGTCAAGGATTTCTTGGACTGATCGTGCCAGTGCTAGGACTAGTCGAACATAGTTTACGACTAATCGAAAAAACAGTCTATGCATTTATAAAATGACCCAATTAAATTATGTATTCAAAATGACCATCGTATGGTCAATCTAGGGTCATTCATACCTTGTAAACAATATGTGAACATTGAATCTTCTTTCACTTCAGTTGATAGATGTTCTTTGAAGTTCATGAAGCTTGAGATCATGACATATGATGAAGCTTGAACTTGAGAGTTTTGAAGCTTGAATTTGACTAACATTGAAGCTTGAGCTTGAGGTTCAAAGTAAAGAACTTTGTCTTGACTTGGACAAAGGTTTGAAAACTTGAACTATTGAAGCTTGAAAGATTGAATTAACACTCGGTGTTATACTTGAACATGAATATGTAATATTGCATTTGAAGTTCTTGAGGTAAAGACTTTTGTTCTTGTACATGAGATGCACAGTCTTGAATATGTAAATGAGCTACACAAGATACAGATTCAAAGAGGTTTTGAAACTATAAAATTTGACAATCAAAACAGCTAGAAACCATAGCACTTACACAAAGCAAGATGGCTAGGAAACAACAGGGTATGCGAACATAACCAACAAGCCACAAAAGGGCACCAATAGACCATTAAAGCCATAAGGGCAAATATACGATCCAAGCCACGTAGGGCAAATATGTGGTCTGAGCCACATAAGACAAGGTGGGATCTAATCCACGTAAGTCAAACATGGACCACAAGATGGTGAGTTCATGATAAGTTTCATTCATTACATCATTCAATCGCAGACGACAACGTATAATTATTTAACAATGTACAACTAAAGATAGCATGTTATCACCAACTCGTTTATGCACGTTATAATTAAAGAGATATGTTCGTTATCTACCACAAGAATTAGGTGCGCAACACATTATCATATTCACATATTCACATGATAAGTTAAGTAACAAAATCAAGTAACTTAGGAGATACTAAATGGAAGGGATTTAGGCAACACCTATGATTAGATCAATGAATTTAAGTGAGAAGCTCAAAGGGTGAGTCCTCACCTTATGTTTGAACCGCTTAGACCATTGGTAAGAAATGCGTGCTTCCTTGGAATCAATTCCTACCATCAATTGCAAAGTTGTACCATTAGACCCAAGCTTACACACTATTTAGGGTTAGGGTCTTAACCTAGCGGTTGGATTACCCAGGTTTAGGGTTTTGTTTAGGGCTTAGGGTTTTCATCATAGGGTTTAGTTCTAGGAGTAGAACTAGGATGTATGAGCAGCTTAAATATAATATAATAATAATATGATTAGTTATACTTTAACGTTAATGATATAACTAATATTTGTGACCTTGGTAATAATTAGTATTATAATCGCAATAAATAGTATCACCTATTATTAAAGATAATATTCTCAAGTGATGGACGCCATGCTAATATCGTTAATGGTAGATTCATCCATGATAACTAATATTAGCGTAACATGTTAATAGTAATCATCCTAATTGACAATTAATAATATGATTTTAATTGATGATAACAACAACACTAATTAAGACAGTGTAGTATTTATTTATATTTGTAACAACAATATTAATAACAAAAGTAAATGACAAATCTGATTAATGAAAAGAGGAGGAAATCCTTACTTGGCTTACTAGGTTCGAGCCGAGTTGACTCGCCTCAACACACCACCCAAACCATTTGCTCTCCATCTTCTCCTTTTTCCTCTTATTCTCTCTCTCTTTTTTTTCCTTATTTCCTTCATGATGGAATGCCCAGCAATGGCATGCATAAAACGAACCTGGACTGGGTCCAATCCTAACTTCACAGCTGAGCTCGGTTTTGGTCGAGTTGACTCGGCAGCCAACAAAACTCTCTCCCTCTTTCTCCTTCTCATATCCGTTCTTCCTTCCTTCTCCTTCTTTCTATTTTCTTCATTTTCCCTTTCCTTTCTCACTCTCTTCCCTGCTCTCATTTTTTGGTTAGCAGCAGCAGGATCGAACCCGGCCTGCCCCAAACCTGAACCGAGTCAGCGATTCGGTCCGCTGATTGTAATGTGGTGCAATCTCCACCATTTTCTTCTTCCTCTTTTTTTTTCTTTTCCCCTTATTTTACGTTTCGAAAAGCCCAGATGTGGCTGAACTCGTAATAGGGGCGGCCCAACTCGGTCTGGCTCAAGTTTGGCTGAGTTGAGGTGATGCATCGGCCGCATCCACTCTCTCCCTTCCTCCACTTCTTCCATCTTATTCTCTCCTTTCCTCCTTTCTCTTAACCACGGCCAGCAAGAACTCTCAATCTGGCCAGAGCTCACCCGAATCGGCACACCCTGCGTAGTGCGGCTCGAGGAAGAAGCCTCGGTCGTTAATGGTGAAATCTCGTCTGTGCAATTTTCCTTCATTCCAGTTGTTGTGGATGACTAGGATAGATGTGAGGGTGCTTGTGGAATGAAGATTTTGAGGGTTGAAGGAGGTTTGAGTGATAGGTTTCAAATAGAGAGGAAACAGCCAGTTTTCTCTCATTCATGCCTCTCTCTTTTTTTTCTTTCCTAAAAACCTAGCTAGGATAGTTAAGATAAGCCTCCAAGGGACGACTGAGATGGGAGGAGATATCCTCACATGGATATGCTAGTTGGCTAGAGAAAGGAAAGGAGTTGTTTCCATTTTCGGCAACATTGTGTTTCTCGGCCCTCTTCGCGCCAACGTTTGTGTGCACATATGGTTGCGTGAATGGGGATGGAGGGCATGGTTCTGGTTGTCATCTCCCATTTAACGAGACGGATGGTTAGGATTGTCCAGATGGACCGTGCAGGTGGACCATTAATGAGATCTACAGACACGCGTATGTCTGCTGTTGAAACCAGTAGAAAGAGAGGGAGTATTTCTCCTTTTAGAGAAACACTCTATCAGAGCCAGTTTGACCAGGCGTTCCTAGCTAGTGCACGGCGGGTGCATGTGTTGTGTACACACATGATCAACAAGATGGGGTCCTCAAGTGGATTTGATGAAATCCACACCGCCCATTCTACTTTAGTGGCCTCATCACAGCCCTTGACCAAAGATGGGGCAAATGCAAGGTCTAGGTGGGCTATACTCCCAATGTTCACTTGTTTTTTAGCTCTAACTGCATATTCTAGTTAGTTTGCTGGTCAGATCACCTCAAAGTTGAACACAAACGGTTGAAAAAGGGTCCTAGGGACCTAAATATAGGGTAATTCTAAGTTTCAGGTGGGCAACAACACATTTAATTAGTTCATCGTACAAATGTCCATTAGTCTCTTTTCAAACACGTAACATAGATGCGTATTGGCTATGGCATCAGGTGGGGTCCATTGCGATGTTTGGTGAGCAATCCACCTCGTTCACCGTCTTTGTCTCACTATGTTAGGACACGTGGTAAAATTTGAGGAAGTTTGGTCAATTAGGTGGACCGCACCATCTAAATAAGTGGAAATCAACACTCACCATTAAATCTTTAGTTTGGTTAAACAGTGTTATGCATAGTGTTAGTTTTATTTACAAAATTGTCATTCTCCCTTATGGTAACTTTTGTCGTTCATTCCTCCCCACCGCACTGTTTAAAAGAAGTGAAACTTTACCACCACTCCTTATTTCTCAAGATCCCTTAACTGGTTAAATTTGGGCCTCGATCGGCCAAGGATGGCCGAGATGCTCATTTAGTGGCTAACACACTCCGTACTTTGAAACAACGTTTGAACATATCTGAATGACGAGTTATCAAGTGGTTTGAACTTATACCCTACGATCTTTATGATGGTCAGTTTACCATGATATTCGCGTAGCCCGTTTGGAGGATCTAAATATAACGGATGGTCAGATGACTTGTTAAAAATAACGGAATTTGATGGTTAGTACTCCGACTGTGTACGTAGGTGCATGTACGGTCCGTTTCGTAAATAGATGGATATAAAGTGGGTTTCTAAAGTAGTTGGGGTAGGATATGTATATCGTTAGATTCGAGTGACTTTTTCACATGTGTAAGTTCCTTAGATTTTAATTTCAATGGTGGGTTAAGCATCATATGGGGTGAACAACATTAACAGATCAGAATTTTGATCTGATAAGTGTATGGACGGATATAGAGGTCAAGTAGCTAGTTTATCGTGATCTAAAGGCTAAAATTCGACGTGTATGGTTAATTTATGATAATTAAGCATAGTATAAATTTTCACACTAAACGGATAATGGGAAATATACAATCCCGAATTCAGGGTCTAGGTTAGTGGCATTTTCATAATTACTGTTGATCTAAGAGTTTCGGGAAATCTAATTGCTCTACATGGTTCTATGCTTATTTCTAAGAAGTTATTACAAAAGAACTTACATTTAAATCATTATAGATAAAGAGTTATTCACCGGTTTAGTCAAGGGAATGTACATATATCAAACCACATGATCAACGGTCGGATGACTTAATTTATGGATGAAGATCATTCTTAATCGGTCAGATTCATGTTCTAGATTAGTATCGTACACGTGTACATAATAGGCTAAATTCATGGTAATACTCAAGGACTAAAATGTATGAAGTGTTACAATCTACCCCCCTTAAAGAGAATTTCATCCCCAAAATTCAATACTTTTATCTTAAATAGGATGAGGTCAATGTATTTTACCATGTCTCTTATCATTCACCACCTTCCCTGTGAAGATGTTTCTATGTACAAGTGTTCAAGATCAACTGTTAGGACCGGGGTTATTACAGCAACACTTAATGATATTCCAATAAAGCCAACGGGTTGGGTCAAGGTTATATTGGAATCCTACTCTAATAAATATTTTTCTATTTTTAGAGAAGTAGAGATTCTAAGCTATCAAGCATTCAAGGTATCCTAGCTTAATGATTTGCCATTAAGATAGTAGCTAGATGATCCTTGAATGGGGAAGTTCATTCATCAAGCCACCGTATTAAATATCAATGATGAGGGCGGATTGAGGAATGAACTCCCATGAGAAAATGAGCTTGGGGTAGATGATATGCAATAACTCTCTCAAAGCTCTCTCTATTTTTCTCAATACCACACCAATTGCAAGCTCTCCTTAAATAGGCAAAGAGATCCAATGGTAATAAAGTTGTTAGTTTTTTTACAGTGTTCAATTTCATCGATCCATCTTCGATATCATCGAACGTATACTTTCGAAGACATCGAGGGACCAATCGATGGAACGAACTCTTCTGACAATTACAGTTGAACCTCTTATGCATAGATCGATCATATCGAACATTCTTCGATGTCATCGGATTTTGAACTCTGATTTCATCGAACCACGGTTCGATTTCTCGACAATGAAAAACAAGAGAGCAGGCTAAACAAGAGATTGCTGGCTTTCGATATTGTCGATCCTTTGGTGATGTCAATGGATTTTAAATGTCGATGATATCGATTCCTAGTTTAATTCATCGATCTTCTATAGAAGATTATCCTATAAGCTCGCTGGACATTCCATTATCCAAATTTGATGATAGTGACCTAGATTCAATATGATTGATATTTGAATATCAATTTTATCAAGGGAGTCTCGATTCCTCGAGTCATTTAAGATTTTTCTAAAAGGCTTGCTGGACAATTTGGTCCAAAGTCGATAACATCAAAGGTCCATCGATATCATCGGAGTTTGAATTCCGAGGATATTAAGGCTTCCTTCGAGTCATCAATAAATGCATGATTTACCTTAGAAGCTTGCTAGACACAAATAGACTGGAATTCGATTTATCAAGCCGTCTCGACGATATCGAAATTTGAATGTCGATGATATCGATTGTTCCATCGATTCATCGATAATGTTGTCCAGAGATCAAAATGGTTGCTGGACACATGAGTCCTCAATTCGATAATATCGATTGAATGTCGAGGAAATCGATAACTGGTGTCCGATCTCATCGAGGTGACCTCGATAAAAGCTGAAAACTTAGAAATTTTCCTTTTTTGCAAAATAGTTTTTATACTTTAAACCCTATGTTGTTCTATCCATTTTTAAGGGATTTAAATACCTGGGTGTTTTAGGACATAGGATGTGAGGCTAAGTTTACCTTTGACGAGTTCGGGGCACACATGTACTTGAGGCAGATGCTTAAATGATCTTCCTATGGGGTTCACTTGACTTACTAACTCAACACTCACGCTAATTGACAAACTAAGGCACTTTCATAATCTACCGCTCTCCTTTGATTGAGTGGACCTAAAAGTGGTGCTTGATTTTGGGTATCCCATGATTTTTCATTTTTAGCAAGTCTATCCAAGTAGTCCCACACATCATCGATATTTTTATTCATGAATTCCCCATTACACATTGTCTCAACTAATTAACACATGGAAGATGTCAGACCATCATAGAAATAGTGTGTAATGTGCCATGTTTCAAAACTGTGTTGTGGGCATGAACTGACAAGATCCTTGAACCTTTCCCAACATTGGAAGAATGTTTCATCCTCCTTTTGGGCGAAGTTCATGATTGACTTTCTAAGGGTGTTCGTTTTATGATGTGGAAAAAATTTCTTTATGAACTCCCTTATCATGTCATTCCATGTGCCAATAAATCTTGAACGTAGTGAATGCAACCACGTCTTAGCTTTTTCTTTCAGAAAAAAGGGAAAGAGTTTCAGCCTGACTGTGTCTTCAGACACGTTTGGAAAATATAAAGTAGTTATGATCTCATCAAACTCTTTCAAGTGCAGATATGGACTTATAGATTCAAGTCCATGGAATTTTGGAAGGAGTTGGCTTACCCCTGGCTTAATATCCATGTATCCCGTATTTTCTGAATAAACCATGCATGAGTGCATGCTCACCCTAGTTGGTTGTAAATAATCTCGTAAAGTATGAGGTGGGGGTGCTTGATGCACCTCATTTTCATCCTGGACTTCCTCAACCTGAGGTTGAGGTTGTCTTCCTAGTTGAATGACCAGTTGATTTGCAGCCATCACTTCAATTAACTCTGAGTATCTTGAGTGGTGTCAAATCCTGTGATAGATAGATAATCCCTCAACCAATCCTCCTTCACTCAAAAGACGTCGAGTGTTGTCACGGACCCACTTGGGCATGAAACACTCTCAGCCTTCAATTTCTAAATCTAACCTACCTAAAAGAAAGAAAAGAATAGAAATCTAAAATTAGAAAGAGAGAAGTGTTGGAAAGAAGTTACCAAATTAGAAGTTCCTAAGTAAAATCCTGTAAAACAAAACAAAACAAGTTAGTTTCTAAAAATAGAAATTCTAAAATTAGAAAGTTCCTAAAATAGAAAGTTAACTAGTTTCTAAAAAGGGAAAACTTCTAAAAACCTAAAATAGAAAGTTTTTAAAAATTGATTAGGAAAGTTCTAAACCTAGAATTAGAAAGTGTGTTAATTTCTAAAAATAAAAGAAATCCTAGAATTAGAAAGTGTCTAAAATTAGAAAATAAAACACTAATTGTAAAAATAGTAAAAGTAGAAAAAATTAGAAAGATATTACCAATTTAGAAAGTGTATATCAGGATCTTACAAAATAGAAAAGTTAGGTTAGTTTCTAAAAATCAAAGAGAAAAACCAAAACCTAAAATTAGAAAACACTAATCTTAACATAATTCTAAAACTAGTTGATTTCAGAAAAATGCAACCGTTAGTCCCCGGTAACGACGCCAAAAACTTGTTCATAACCCCAAGTATATGGCTGCAATGTAGTAATAATATCGGTAAGACCGAGGTCGAATCTACAGTTACTGAACCTTATACGTATTCTGAAAGTAACTAGAACTAGAACTAGAAGAAGATGTAATCTAAATCAGGAGAATGTGGGAGAATAATGGTGAATTATGTACCTAAAACTTGTAAAATTCAAAAGTGGGAAACTAGGGTTTCCAAGGATCCACTTGTAGAGATCAGGGAGATCTATGCTTGATTCATAAACACAACTAGATTTAGAGTCCCATCTTCATCCAATTGGAAGATAATTCATTAAAACTCAAGACTGAACTTCCTTTGATCTAGTTTTCTATGAATGATAGGTATGAAAACTAGAAGTGATTCCATCAAAAAACCATGCCCATGAGACAAAGCAAACAACAGAAGTTTACCAATCCACAATCAATCTGAGAGAATTATGAACGTTAGGAAGGGTTCCATCATCCAACCATGTCCGTGAGACGATGGTGAACAACAGGGGTTCCTACGTTCATAATCACAATAATGCAAAGAACATGCTCAAAGCTATCACAAATCCATTGCAATTTAAGTCACAACAAACCATTAAAAGCTAAAGGCACTCCTTATAACCAAACCAGAATCAAAGAGGGTTCAATAAACATGAATCAAGGACATAGAAAACATCCCATCATGCTACAAGCTTCACCTCTTAGCCCTAGCTAAGAGGTTTAGTTCATCATAGACATGATGATCTAAAACTTAGAAAGATATTAAAGGAAAGAACAAAAAAAAAAACTAAAGAAGAAAAGGAGAAGGAAAACTCAATAGCTGTCTCCACGTCTCTCTCTCTCTCTCTCTCTCTCTCTCTCTCTCTCTCTCTCTCTCTCTTTCTCGCCTTTGCTTCCCACATCCAGATGATGATCTCTCTCTCTCTCTATTCTCTTCTCCTTTTATAAGCACAGAGGCGGTGGAGAAGGCAGCGTGCGTAAGTCTGTTTATATAGCAGCTTGCGCAGCTTTGCGTGAAAGCTCAAGAACACAGATCCCGCTAGTTCTCCTAAAGTCCTTCTTTCTTTTAAAAACAACATCCCTTTGGACGGTTTTGAATGGCCTACAAGATGGACGGTCCGGATCAGCCATCTGATCAATACCATGGTCGCACAATGGCCATGAAAATCAGGCAGCGTTGGATGTCTTCTTGCGCACGTACCTGCGCTGAGGTGTTCAGTGGACCCCACAATGATGTTTTCAGAGAAATCCACCTCGTCTATTAGATTCATGGCAAAATTTCAGTCAGGAATGGATGGTTTTACTAGAGTTTGGTGTGGCCCGCTGTATCAAATCACACTGCTGTTCATCTTGCATTTGGATAAGATATTCGTGTGTGCACATGCATGGTCGTAAAAGGACATCATGGCTATGGTCGGCCCCACGCTCTGGATTGAATGGACGGTACGGATCATCGAACCTGATGATGATAGTGGCCCACTGAAATTGTCCATGCAGACGCTGGCGAAAGAAAAATGGAAACTTCCGTTTTCGAAAGGAGATCGGGTTAGCGTGCTTTGACCGAACTTTCCGGTCCAGTGTGTTGCGAGAGTACGTGCGCTGTGCGCACGCACCCCAAGGTGGGGCCCATCATGATGTTCATGAGAAATCTACTCCGACCACATGCTTCCTCATTAAAATTGAAGCATATCCAAATATCAGGTGGGCCCCAAATCGGCGATTTTGTGGCTAATCTTTCCATTGGGACACTTTCACAAAGATCCAATGGCTAAAATTTTACATGTATGGTTACTTTATGATCCTTAGGCCAAATATAAAGTTTTGAGACAAATGGATGGTGGGAACCTTGTGATTTTGCATTCAGGATGATTTTCAGGCTTCTTCATCTTTAATTATTTGATTTTCTTAGATCTTTGACATGTGAATTCTTCAATTTCAGTCTCCTAAGATCCGTCCATTACCTTGGTGATTAGTGAGCATTAAATCCGTGCCTTTCGTATCCTTTTTAGTCTAAGCTCTTAAATTCACCTTGCAACAAAAACATGATTAAAATGGAACGTTAAACATTATCATGTTCATAAAATCAGGTAATAACTAGGGTCTATTATGCAATATTTGACCCTCAACAACTAGTCGAAGAACCTTCAGCTTGAACTCCAGCAACATGAACTCCAAAATTCCTGTCATCCTCAACCAGTCGGAGGTGACCGTTGATCAGTCGAAGGTTGTCCTTGATTAGTCGAGGGTTATGCAGATTTTGCATGGACTACATAAATTTGAGGCAGTTTCTGGATTTTTTCAACTTGGTACAAAAGTTGGAGTTTCACAGCTTTAAATGGGATTCCCTAGGATGTTCCTAGGCATCTTCTAGGGATTTAAGGAGTGGAACAAAAGCGCGGAGAGATGCCACCATGAGTCTTTCTTCTTCTTCCTTAATTGTTTTTATGCTTTTCTTAAAAGATTATAGCGGTCCTTCCGGTCAAATTCCGGCGACTTGTGACCCTTAAATTCCATTTGCGCACGACCTTGAGTTTCATCCCGTAAACCCGAAGTGATTTAGCCCTTGACCTGCACCATTGCGACCACGTCGTCGCCGCGGTTCCAACGCCGCGCCCCGTGTGTCAATCCGACGTCCAAATCATAAGTTGTGACCCGCGCACTATAAAGGCCGTGGATCGCATGTTGTGGGACCCACTTATCACTTGGCACCATTTTCAATTGTGGTGACATCACCCAAAGTCATCATTGCCTTTTAGTCAAAGCAATAATTGTTGGCATGCCTCCTTACAATTAATAAGGCCTTACAAAGCCATCATTGCATATCTCTCTCTTACCCCTCTTTCTCTCTCTCTCTCCCTCTTCATTCCATTACTAGCCATGGACGTCCCCAAGCAAGCTCCATTTCTAGCCCTTTCACCTTTAGATCACTCCTAATCTAACCGTTAGAATCCCATCTCCACCATTGGAAGAGGTCCTAGAAGGCTTGAGGAACCCATGGGTAGAAGAAGAAGGAGAAGATCATTGTGGGTGCTTCTCTCTCTCTCTCTTTCTCTCTCTACTCCCCTCTCTTTTTCCCTAATGGACATGGCCCACCTGATGATGCATGTATTATATCTAGACCGTCCATCCAGTGGGACGTCCACTGTCCAGCGAACAGCCCCATTGCTGCCCATTTTTGGGCCTATGTGGCCAGTCGGTCACACAAGCTCGGATGGAGAGGAAAACACAAATATTAGCTTGACTTCCAAACTTAGTGGGCCACCGCGTGGACCCCACTTTGATGTATATACTTCATCCACACAGTCCAGCAAGTGGACTGTGTTGCTGGCCGTGTGGGTTTACATGACCGGCTGGTTATGCAGGGCCATTTGGATGTTGGGAAATCACAAATATCAGTTTGATTTTCTTGTTGGAGTGGAGTGGCCCACCCTCGTGGAACCCACCTTGATGTATTACTCTGTATACTCGCCGTCCATTTGGAGAGACCATCTTAGGACGTGAGCCCAAGATGGGCCAGATCCAATAGCAGATTGCTGTCCTGCTGCAGGCTACCATGATATATGTGTTTTATATACTCCAGCCGTCCATCTTCATGGCCCACCTGGATGTGTGCCACGCTCTTGGTGGATCGTCTATGGGTGGGGCCCACCATGTAGGTGTATTTTATCCATGATGCCCGCCTAACAAGGGTACCTCGCTGAGGCTCTGTTTAGAGGAAAAACACAAATATCAGATTGATTTAGCGCTAGTGGGCCCCACTGTCGTGGACCCCACCTTGTTGTATATGTATGGGGATGTAGCCACACCATCCATTAGCATTGTGGCTAGATCCAATAAGGACAGGTGGGCCGTGACTAGCCAGGAGCTGCTGGACGGTTGCTGGCTAGACCATCTAGCAGGTCTGAATGTAGGAGAAAACAAATATCGGCTTAATCCCAAACGAGTGGCCACACTGCCGTGGACCCACCTTGATGTGTGTATTCTATATCCTCAGTCGTTCATCTGCATGGCCCAGATCCCATGTTTTGTTGAGCTGCACCAGCAACAGCAAAATTCTGCAGACTGCTGACTGTCTGGACGGTAGGACAAAACAGATATCAGCCTGATTCCAGCGTTGGTGGGCCACATGCGTGGACCCCACCTTGATGTGTTCTGTGCACCCACACCATCCATCTTCCGATCTACCTTGATCGTGAGGTCCGCACAACACCCGCTGGGCAGAAATCTGCCCAGCAGCAGGTCTGCCGTGACGCATGGGTCTTACCCAGTCCACCCATATTGGCCCACCTGGACAGGTTCTAATGAACTGTCCCCAGATGGGACCCACCGTGATATGTATGTCATCCTGACTGTCCATCCAATTTCCCATGCTATTTTAGGCCATGGGCCTGAGAATGGGACAGATCCAAATCTCAGTTGATCCACACCGTGAGAAATAGTCGGGACTGATGTCTGCCATTTAGCATTTGTTTTATTATTATTATTATTATTATTATTATTATTTTGTCCTCTATGAATTTTGCTTGAAGCCTAGCTAGGGGCTATGAGGCCCACCTTGTGCATGTGTTTCAACCAGGCTGTCCAGTTGAGGGACGGCCAACAGCCCCAGCCGCTGGTGGGCTGGACGTTTTGCAGTGGGCCCCATCTTGCTGTGTGTTATTTTCCTACTGGGCCCCACCTCTGATGTATACGTTTTATATCTAAACCGTCCGTCCATTTTCTCTGGTGGACCACCATGTTTGTATGTGTTGCATCCCACGGTCCATCTGGACAGTGGAAATCTTGTAGGTGGGGGCTGCTGTGTACGTCTGCAGGTTCTGGGAACCAATGTGATGTGTGTGTTCTGAGCACACCGTCCATTTGCTGGTGGGGCCCTGACCATGATGTATATGATATATCCTAACCGTACATCTGTTTGAACGTGGGCCCCACACCAGCCATATGCTGCTGTCTGACATCAGTAGGTTAGGTGGGCCCTGACTGTGATGTATGTTGTATATCCAACCGTTCACCCAAGTGGGCATCAAATGACGTGTATCTTGTATCCACACCGTCAAGCTCTCTGGACGGCGGAATCCACTGTGATGTTTATGCCGTTCATCGGTGTGTGGCCCATGTAATAACCCACACACACGATATAGTATTTTATCCATGCTGTACGTGGGAACCTTGATGTATCTGGGTGTTACTATATATATAATTCTATATCTGTGTAGTGGGTGGGCCCCACGTGGATAGCCCACCATGATGCATGCTATAATCACCACCGTCCATTGTCTGGGACGGTGGAACCCACCTCTTTCTCTGAACACAGCCTTGGGGCTCATGTGATGTATACGCGACACCCACACTGTCCATTGTGTGGACGTGGGGCCCACACTCGATGTATGCACTGTATACTTACACCGGACCACCATAAGGTACCTGTTCCATCCAACCGTCCATTTGGACGTTTTGCTAGGTGGGGTCCTCCTGGACTTGTGCTGCACATACACACCGTCCATCTTGACGGTGCTGCATGGGCCACCCTGATGTAAGTGATTTGGCCACACCATCTAGTCCGTTGGATGTGTGACCCACTCAGTATATGTATTGTATATCCAAGCTGTTCATTTGGTGGGCCCATTTAAAGGTGCAGGCCCACTTGCTATATATGTATAGACCTACCTTGATGTCAGTGTTTCATAGGCCCACCGACCGTGTTATCGCAGGGCCCACCATGATGTACGTGTTTCATTTATCCGGCCCCTATAATGTGGCCCACTTGATGTTCATGAGGCCCATTGGGGCGGCCTACTGATACGACCCATGGTAATTGTATAAGGCCCTTGTATGAGGCCATGGGCCCACGATACTTTTGGCTCTATGTGGGCCACTGCTTGGGGGCAATGTTGGTTGAATACCCACCTTGATTGGTAATGACGATTAGATGTCCTCATTGTAACCTTCCCTTAGGCCTTGTTAGGCCCATTCTCTTCGTGAGTTAACCCAAGTAAGTGGGCCCCATTCGTCATAGACAGATGGCTTCGTGCTATCGGATTAATATAACCACGTCTAAGAGCCGATCTTTACATTATTGTTGATTGGTTGTTTATCTATGGACCCCGCCTTGTTTATATATGCTGGTTGTCTGTGCCGATCATTGATGCTGATTGTCAGTGCTGATTATATATGTTGATTATCGGTAACGATTATTGAGGCCGAATATCGAGGCCGATTGTTGAGGCCCAATGCGATGTATATGCGGCCCGTATTTGAGGACCGTTGTGATGTGCATTCAGGCCGTGTTTAAGGTCTAATATGATGTATATGAGGCCTATACGGTGAGGCCCATTGGGATGCATTTGAGGACCAGGTTATGGATCCCATTGTGATGTATTCATGGCCCATGATGCATAGCCCATTTGATGTATTCGAGACCCATGTGTAGGGCCCACATGTCATGTATTTGAGGTACATGAGCAGGGCCACCTGTTGTGTATATGTGGTCCTTGAGTAAGGCCCCCTGTGTTGTATATCAGGCCTCTGTGTGAGGCTGTGGGCCCATTATATATGTTTGGCTCTATATAGGCCATTCCTTAGGGGCAATGTTGGTTAAATGTCCACATTGTCGAGGTTGATTGTCGATACCGATTATGAGTATGTGACAGCATAGCATCATGATACATGCCCATACGCATCATCTGCATGTTTGTTATGAGATGTGGTTGATCATTGCATATGTCATTGAGCATGTTGTTATGAGACTCCCTGATAGGCGGAGGTTATCTCACATGAGCACGCGGTATGCGCAGGATTGATGCATGACTGGATTGTATGACTCATGCATCTCGCATTATGATTACTGTACGCCCTAGCGACACTAGGGCCGTAACATCCACAGGCATATCTTGGATGGCCAAATGGGACACCGAAAATATTTAGTTCTAGCATACGGGCGCCATAGATGTCCCTGGGTGAAAATCCCTAAACCTCCGAGGCTAAGAGACGCCCCAATGTCGAGACCGAGTGGATACATGAGCGCCCGAGTGCCGAATACCAGGAGGCCGCGTCTCCCACTGTGTCGTGGTCGGTTGGGAGGGGGTGTGGCCTTACCCGCCCGAGGGTAGGGGGCAATACTAGGCTGAGTTTGACCAGCTCGTGAATGGGTCCGCTATCGACGTGCCGGATAGGTATTGGCAGACTATTGGCCAGGCGGATAGTGAGGTTTCTTACGCTCACTTGGACTGTGCGGCTGGGAGAGCGGCAGTGCCATTTGGAGTGTACTAAACCCCGGTGATGATCCCAGAGATGAACCGTACTGATATGTGGACTTAGTGAGTAGGAGTTGCATACTCATTCATTCATTCATCATTCACTATCCACTCGGGCTGGTGGTGCGCAACTATTTGTTACGTGTACCTTCGCAATGGCCAGGATTTCGGTTGGGGCGCGCGACTAACCTGAGATCAGGAGTTTACCACATTGGGTCTGACCATCCAAATTAGGTATGGGACTAGTTTGGATAGAAGTCCATTGTGATGGACCCCATAGCCTGCGATACTATGTACTACCATCCCGACTTCACACTCCAGCATGGTCATTCCATTTGCACTGCATGTTGCATTACATCCGTAGTATATGGTATGGTTGACGCTATTCATTTTACTTATCAGGAATGTATATTGCATTGCATCCTCTGCATCTGATATTTGGCTCTCTACGACTCTTCGTTTACATACTGATTTGTATTGTGTATTTTAATATTATATGATTTATGCACTTATTAATATTTTCGCTTACTCTGTTATCGTGTGATTTATGACTTTGTCAGTATTTTTGTTTGCTCTAAAAATTCCTTGCCTTGTCAATATTTCTGCTTATTCTGATTATGTACGACTTATGGATTACTAGTATTTTCGGTATTGTATGATGATGGCATTGTATTGAATACTTGGCACTTACCTTGTGCACACACTTTTACCACCCTCTAAGCTTTCTATAAGCTTATGCACGATAAATGCGTGCAGGTGTTATTAGGTTGCAACAGCGTTGAGCTTGGAGCATGCAGTTGTATTCTGGAGCTTTGATTTTGATATATGTATTTTCCCTTTCAGCATTGTACTCAAATGATTATATTAGTGGATATGTGATGATGATATTGCCTTTGTGAATTGGGGTAATCTTGTGATTATGCTTATTATGAGTTAAATGTACAAAAAAAATTTTAAAAAAAACCTCCTTGTAGGATCCCAGGATCGGAATCTGGCGTATGGACGCTAGGACCCGAGAATGGGGTACTATGGAGGCTGTCGGCACCGGATTCGGTGATCGGGATTCCTGCGAATCCAATTTCCGGGTTTGGGGCGTTCTTCTTCCTTAATTGTTTTTATGCTTTTCTTAAAAGATTATAGTTTAATCATATATATGGTTGGCTAAACCTCTAAGCTAGGGCTAAGAGGTGAAGCTTGTAGCATGATTGGGAAGTTTGTTTTGCTTTAATTCATGTTTTTATTGAACTTTATGGATTCTAGTTCTTTATTAAGGAATATTTTTAGTTTTTAATGGTTTGTTGTGACAAATTACAATAGATTTGCAATTGCTTTGAATATCTTCTTTTCCTGATTTGAGATTGTGAAATTAGTAAGTCCCGTTGTTCACTATCATCACTTGGGCATGGTTGGGTGATGGAATCCTTCCTAATCTTCACAATTCTTCTATGATTAGTTGTGGGATTGGTATATCCTGTTGTTTTTCATTATTTCCTAGGCATGGTTAGGTGATGGAATCACTTCCAATCCTCAGAATTCTCATCCATTGAGATTAGGTTCATGAGAAGTTCAGAGATTTAATTATCTCTCTTTTCCAATTGGATAAGATAGGACTCCAATTCCAGTTAGATTGCCCAAATCAAACATGGTAGCATCCCAAGAAGCTACAAGTGGATCCTTGGCACCCTAGTTCCTTTTAATTGATAGTTTTCACCTTAATCACAATTATTCACGTTATTCTATATTTCTCTTCTCCTAGTTTTATTTCTAGTTAAATTTAGAAGCGTACAAGTTCAGTCCCTGTAGATTCGACCTCGGTCTTACCGAGATTATTACTACATTGTGACCCCACACTTGGGGTTGTGAACATAGTGCAAGATTGGAATGCTTAATGCTTGCAAGAAAAGTAAATAGCACTAGTACAGAACTAGAATGCTAAATGGTTACAAGAAAGTAAACTAAAGTAACATATGTATACTAGCACGATACTGGAAGTTTGAATGAATGCCCTAAAAATGCATAACTCGCTTTTCAAGTCAAGCCTTTGGTTATTGGCTTATCCCCAACAGAGTCACTATTTTGTAAATGCTCAGGAAAACTTTCCCTTAGGCTGCCCACTAGACGTCCAGGTTGAATCGTTTGATGGTTGGATGGGCTAAACGATGGATGTGTGTGTGTGTGTGTGTGTGTGTTATTCATATTTTTAATGTGACAGGAACCAAATACCTGGTAAGTCATAGAGCATACGTCTTTCATAAATCTAGAATAGTGTATACTTAGTTAATATGAGCAATAACATGTGAAGGCCCGGATCTGAAGTCTATGTAGATCTAGTGAAATCCATAGCTAAGACCTTCCATACCCAAACCTCATGAAGGGGTTGAGAAGAGAAGTTAATGATTTTAGGTGCTTAGTTGATACGGATAGTAGCGTACTGTAACACCCCGTACTTTTGCGTACTCAAGTGTTACCATTATAAATTAAAATCTATATGAGGGTACAGAAAACCTAAGTTATTAACCATTATTTAATAAGTCACAAGACTTAACAATCTGCCACCAAATCTCAACAGTTAGAATATCAAATTCATAAATTCAACCATTAATTTAAATAAATCGATAAATAAATATTGAAACCCATGTATTTTGGCCCAGTTACAAACCCAAATAATCAAATTTTTATAATTAAAGACCTATAGTGGACTAAGCGAATGAATAAATAGCGCTAATCTGGATGTGACCCACGTGAACAATTTAGAAATATATATAAAAATCTAAATACAAATAAGTAATTAATCTTTGAAAAACATACGAAACATCTCTAAAAGAGAGAACCATGGGATTTAAATATAAATAATTAATAATTGAAAATATAATAATAAATTTAATAATAAAAATGATATTTAAAACATTGCAAAAATGATATTTAATATCATAAATATATATTAGGACATCTAATCCTTATTATAGCCATTAATTTCTGGTTAAATGCTCACGTTGACCCTTACTACCGTTGACGTTCAAATTCAGTACGATACAACCATCAAAGCAATAGAAATGAAAATTATGGCCCACTTGATCCATAGATCTACCTCATCCCTAATGGGACTAGTAGGAGGCACTAAACGGAGTGGATCATATCACACATCAATGTGGACCCCACTTCCAACCTGCACGTGCACTTGCAGGATGTGCACTCAACGTGCAGCAGAGTGCAGCTGGGTCAACACGCTGTTGACCCGACAAAACCATAAAAATGAGATTTTTTTACTCCCTGACTTCCCATCGAACATTGTTTAAACAAATAGCGTTCGTTTGATCGAGTTAGGGCCCACCATCTTGATCATGATAGATGATCTAAACCGTCTATCAGATGTAGACGGGGATTTTGACCACAACCCTATGTTCGCACGCGTTGAGACGCATGCATGGGCATACGATTTCCATCAAAAGTGGAGTTGTGCACGCGGTCATTCCCGAAAGTGGGAAGTTTTTGGTTTTCCCCTTCCCACGCTGGCAAAGCACGTGCATCTGCCTCTGAAAATCTCAGCCCTCCATTGGTATAAATCTCAGCCACCCATTTTAGGGCTTCTTTGACTGTGGTTCAAGTTTTCCCTTCCGCCGTCATATGTTGCATTTGGACCCATTAAGGGAGCTAATAACCATCGAAAATAGGGACCCCATAGTGTCCAATGATCCAATCCGGACCATCCCTAAGCCTCGGATTGTAGGATCATGGCCATTATCTTCTCCAATCAGCCAAGGAACAACACCATCCGTAAATCGGTCATGATCTCTGATCATAGTGGGCCATCTAGTAGGCCACTCACCCAGAAACATGTTGATAAGAGTGGATCAAGATATGCAATCGATTTTCATCATGAACAATGATATTAATGTAAATCTCCAAGACTGCAAGCAGATTAACATACGAGCCATAACTAATCGCATGGATTAGTTACCTCCGAAACGTCTAGAATAGGATTTGGAAAGCCTATTTAAGGTTGCCATTTAGGTCATTCTTTCCAAAAAAAGGGGAAAGAGATATAGAGAGAGAAAAGGCACCACTACCATTGCCGCACCCAATGGAGTCGACTCAGTTCGAGTTGCTGCAAAAATCAGGGCCGAGTTCGTCTGGTTCGGTTGTTGAACGCCTGTAATAGAGAAGCAGGAGAAGATGAAGAGAAAAGAAGGAAAATAAGAAGAAAAAAATGAGAGAGAGAGAGAGAGAGGATGCGAGAGCGGGGCCACTATCCTGCTTCATGCCTGCACCGAGTCTTGAGTCCGTGCTGAGTCTGCAACCAACCAGGTGAGTTTCGTTCGAGTCTTGTCCTCTCTGTCTTTAAGAGTAGAAGAAGAGGAGAATCATAAAGAGGAAGAAGATGATAGAAAGAAAGAGATAGGAAAGGAAGAGATGGGTTGAGTTGCCAGTCGACTCCGTTCAAACCGAGCCGGGCCTCTGACTCACTATCGAGTTGGGTCTAACGTCCCCTGCTGGAACAGCCAAGGCAGAAGAAAGAGATAAAAGGAGAGTGGTGGGCTGGACCATGACTGCTCACTGAGTTCGAGAGATGAGTCGAGTTTGGCTAATAGAAACCTAACCGGCTGCTGAGTCCGAACTGAGTTCGATCCCTGGGTCTTGGCTCGGGATGGCTGGGTCTGAGTCTAGCTTGAATTCAAACCTTATAAAAGGCTAGTGAAAAGAAAAGAAGGAGAATAAGAAGAAGGAGAAAGAAAAGGGTGGGGCTAAGTGGATAACTCGGTTGACTCAGGCCGAGTCAGACTTGGGTTCCTGATGAAAAGAGGTCCAGCCACACCAAGATTGTTGTTGGTTAGAGGTTTCCCGACATGCTAAGAAACTCTTGGGTCAACATAGAGTATGATTGAGTCAGTCCAAGTCCACCAAGTCGCGTAAGTTCAAGTTTTGTGTTCGAATTGATTCAACTCCTAGTTGAATTGGGAAAGCTGAGTTGAAATCATTGAGGTAAGTTAGTCTTAAGTCTCTTATTGATGACTTAATTAGAGTAATTTAAGTTGTTAATGTATCTTTTGGTCTACTTGTTGAGTTTCAAACTGGACCGTGTTCAGAATATCTTTAATCTCCTATTGAGTTGCAGTTAGCGAAACATTTAGTGTTTAGACATTTATGTTCTAATTTAATGTAGGAAATTAGGTTTCCCCAAACACCTAATTCCATGTTCAAATCTACTTTAAACAAATCCTGAATTATCTAATTGTTCAATGTTAGTAATTTTTATTAGGATCCAATCTAGAACTCAATTTGACTCTTTTCAACATTAGATCGCAACGCGACTTGTAAGGTGAGGATCACCCTTCAAGATTTTCCACATCTTGATAATTAGCCCTACTATTTTTCCTTGGTCATTTATCTCATTAATTGCTTAATGTAGTGAATTGATTTATTAATTTTAATTCCTTAAGATAATTGATGAATTGGATTCGATGTGAATTAAATACCTCTAATCTAATTTGAAATGTATGCTTTAGATGTGCAAGTGATATTTCGATATTATTCTAAATGATTTAGTTTATCATCCATGATTACTTGATGGAATTCTTGAAGGTCCTTGAACTAGTGGCTATTCTGTCTAGTAGGTTAAATGGAATTCATTTATAGTGGACTTATCATCCAATGGATCGTTGCGCCTTTGTGCTTTTTGGGGTCATTCCCTTCCACTGTATTAGTGAATGAACTATTTGCCCTATGTGGCTTTAAGGAACCACCTTCATATAACCTTACGATAATAAGTCTCACTTGTAGAGCTACAATTGACCACTAGTTGAGTAGGTTACTTTTAAAACATCATGTTTGTTAGTTTCATGAGCCAGGGATGGTGGAATGGGACACTATGCCTGAGTCGTCGGCCTATGCTGGGTGATAAACCCCCCATAGTGACCTTTGAGCTTTCCTAAATTGATCGTTTGAAATTGAAATAATAATGGTTGGGCTAATTATGCATTTTCATGGCATGCGGTCTTTTCCGGGTGATTAGTCATCCTTGGGCGTACCTTGAGTACTTTTTCGGGTGGCTAGATCTCCTTGGGCGATCTATATATTATCATGGTCTTTTCCGGGTGACTAGTTCTCCTTGGGCGTACCTTAAGTACTTTTTCGGGTGGCTAGATCTCATTGGACGATCTATATATTATTATGGTCTTTTTCGAGTGGTTAGTTCTCCTTTGGCATACCTTCGTGTACTTTTCCGGGTGACTAGTCCTCTTTGGGCGATCTATATATCATAGTCTTTTCCGGGTGGCTGGTTTTCCTTGGGTGTACCTTTAAGTACTTTTACTAGCTGGATGTGCATCCTCAAGCCTATGAGCATGTGCATATATTCATGCATTTAAACAAGATCATCCTTCTGAAATTTATTTAATGACTGTGTATCTGATGAACCTTATCTGATTTCCATGATAATCATTGCGTAATGTTTATTATATACTGTCTTTGTTAACTATGCTTAATTATCTTGATAATACGATAAATCTTGAGGGGTATACCTCACTGCGATAGCCATTGACACTATCAAACCGTATTCAGTGTGCAGGCGATGCAGATGATCCGTATGCGGGTGCTTATGGAGAATATGGGAACCTAGATGACCGTGGCTCTCCATTTTAGATTTCCTTTATGCCTAGTTTATACTTAAGACATTGTATTATATAAGTTTTTGGGTAACCACTTGAAATCTTGGTTATGTATGTTTGGACTCCCTCCTATACTTGATTCCACTAGTTTATTAACTTTGATTTTAAAAAATGTATATGAAAATTCGGGATATTTTAAAGGTTAACACTCGGGTTTTTTGGAAAATGAGTAGTGTACTTGGGTTCCGGGAACCGAGGTGTTACACGTACGAAGGACCAGATCCGAAGTCTATCCAGATCCAATAGAACCCATAGCTAAGGCCCCCATACTCGAACATCGCGGAGGGGTTGAAAAGAGAAGATAATAATTATACTTAAACCGTTCGCAACACCTCATGCAACATACTTGTGTCTTTGAACACTGAGCCCTGTTTATAATAATCTAGTATGGTTATACTTAATTTATAATAATCTAGTATGGTTATGGGTTATACAGTACCTTTCACAAGATTGATAGAATGGCTCGACTGAGCCCTGTTTTGGAGTCGCCACTAGCTAAATTAAAATCCCTAGAATCCACGATTGGCTCAAATACATGGAATTGCCTTGAAATCGAATAATATGACGAATTCCTGACTTAAGTGACTCTTGAATAGGTTTGCACAATGGATTCTGGGAAAGGGCCTCAGTTACGGAAAAGAAAGAAGTTAGGCACTCTTTCACCACCCATGTGAAATAGGGTCTCCGATTTGGCAGGTTGTACACTTATAAAAGGAATTCAAAGAACTTTCAATAAAATAAAATACTATGCTTTAGATGTCTAAACTATAAAAAATAAATTGAAAATGAAATGGTAGTAGAAGAAAAAGGATTTTCTGATAGAAGTATAGAAAAGAAAAAGAATATAGAGTTTTCGGTAACTCCTTTAAGTCAAGTATTCTGATACAGCACATCCTCAAGAGAGGCAACTGTAGAGCATACTTTACGTGTGATGTTAGAGCAGAACCCACTACCGTAGGTGTTCAAAGCAATGAAATTGTAATATACAAACTGAAAAATGATAAATTGAAATAGAATATAATAGATCGAAGGGATAAAGAGGGATCGAAGAACAGAAGGCTCTGTCTTAGACTATGTTTCTCATTCTATCTTAGACTCTGTTTGGGTTTTATTTTTCCTCGTCCCTTTTCTCCCCTTTTGTTTGTGAGTGTGGGGTCCCTTTTATAGGCAATTAGAGTGACACATGAGGCTAAATGGATAGAATTAGCAAGGTTAGGTACTCTCGAGCCTAGGTTTTAGCATTAATGCTAGACTTGGGAAAACCGAAGTAGAGTGTAAATCAGTGTAAATCAGGGATTGATCCAGCTCACAAGCCGAGCCAAGTTGGAGTGAGCTGATTCGGCCAATGCACAAAATATATAATTGAGAGAAAAAAAAACCGGCAAAGTTGGAGTGTTAGCACATTCCAGATACAGTTGGGAAAAAACCAGCGACCGGCTAAGTGTCCACCGGCTTTGCATAGAGCCGGTGATAGCACATCCGCTTTTGTGCAAAGCCAGTGGTAGCATCGCCGCCTGTGTGCATAAAATCGACGCTCCGCTCCTGTGCTAGGCTAATCCTGGCTCAATCAGGACCATTGGTTGCCTTCCTATGAAGATTTTATCTGTGTGTATCCGTCCGGATTCAGAGGCCTGCCAAAGTTACAAAGCCAAATGGTCGTGTTTTGATAGTGCGGTGTCTACATATTCTACTAATGATATTCGAGTTTGTTCAGGTTAGATTAGCTTGAGTTGAGTTGGGATAAAACATATAATCAATAAACTAAGTCATGAACTGAAACATCTACATGTCTAGCTTCTAAAAAAACTACCTTGGATTTTATTTTATTTTATTTATTTTATTTTTAATTTATTTATTTATAATTATTTTTTATTATTGAATATGATATTTTGAAATTGTTTTCTTCGTTGTTTTAAACTCATCTAGTGATAATGATCGCAGCATTCAATATAAGTTTTCTCATGGGGCCCATATAGCAAAAAGTCCAGATGGATGGCTCCAACCAATGGACGAGTCTATATCTGGGCCCAAGTGGGCAGCAATACAAATTGGAATTGAGTCGGTATGCATGGCCCAGCCCCAGTGGGTAGCAATACACCTTGGATATGAGTCATAATAGAAGCAAAATAAATTCCTCTAATACACTATTATATAAGTGGCGCAATTAATGAAAATTCAATGAAGAGCCCCTTAATTGAGGGGATAGAGCACATGTAAGATTCACTAACAGATGGAATATATAAAACACGTCAAAGTTTGGTGCCATTCCTCGAGGGTATGCATGCAATATGAACATGCTATGGACTAAAATTAATGGTGATCCACTAATCGTGCAGGTCAAACTTGCATTAACCCTATTTTCTAAGTAGGTTGCGATTTTATGTTTATAAAATGTCTAGTAGTCATGACTTATGTGGTGTATATAAGGTCGATTATGGTTGCCAAAGGCAGTTTAACCTAAACCCAACCCAACTTGGATTGGATCCCTAGGTGGCAAAGAGCCAACATCAAGGAGCCAAACCTTTTTGTCCATGTGAACTCTGGGGATAACTTTTATTCATTGAGCGGTGGCTTGAGGATCAGTTGGGTTTTGGATTTTCCAATCCAACCCAACCCAAGGTATTCAATACTCAACCTTAATGGTTTTTGAGTTAGTTCTAGTTAGAACAGATTGGGTTGGGTTGAGTTGGGTCAAACTAGCACATGTAATCGGTAAACTAAGAAGTGAAACGTCTAACCATCGAATAATCAATTCAGTAGATAGATAAAATGAACGATCTTAACCTTGGATTTTTTATTTTATTTTATTGAACGAGAGTTTTTGAAAAAAAAAAAAAAAAAACCTTCATTGTTTTAAATTCATCTATTGACAATTATGGCACCATTCAATATGAGTTTCTCAGAAGGCCCACATAGCATAAGTCCACATGGATGGCTCTAACCAATGGACGAGTTCGTATGTAAGTTTCTCACAAGACTTATTCGAGTTCTGTGCGACTTAGACAAGTCGACTTGAATTCGGTGGGTTCTGATCTGGTTTGATATCACGCGGATTGGGCGAGTTGGGCTCATTGAGCCATAACTCGGGTGACTCGTGAGTCTACTCGGGGCCAAATGAATCAATCCAAGTCGTCGATCCTTTGACCTTAATGCGATCTGGCGCACTTTGCACGTTTTGCAAGCTGCATGTACATGGAGGAAATTATTCCGCGTGTGCTGCCTTTCCTTTTTGCTGTGCTTGGTAGCAGGGAACTTGTGTTGTAGTGGGCCCCAAGCTTTAGCGGGCTGAAATGGGTACTCAAGGCCCACTAGGATGATGCTCGGATGGACGGATTGCTTCATATTCCATCATTGAAAATAGGAACTTAGGACCTGTAGTTAAGGGGATAAGTTGTTCACCTGGGTCCAAGTTTGCAATTTTCACACAATCCTGAACAATGAAGTTCTGCTCAGTCAAAGATTAACAGGAGATTGCTGTGTGCCAGATGCGGCCCACATCAATACAGTCTTTAAATGTCAGCATGTCAAACATATACAACATCTCGCTCATCCAAAAGGTCGAACCCAGTACAAAGAACAAAATGCAAAAAATACTCATCCTCTCATCACGCACGCTGCCAAGTGGACCATAGCTTTAATGGTCTAATAACTGAAAGCTCCCATTTCTACATCAAGGAATGAATGGATTGCTATAAATCGTTTAGTAATATTATACTATCTATGCCTAACTTTGCACAAAACAATGTATAAATCGGCATGTTATAAATATAAAGTTTAATTACCACTTGATAATAATTAATAAGATTATCTAATCGTAATTTCAGCCATTAAAAGTCAAGAACCGGATCGAAGGACCACAAGGTGGGCCACGAAATTCAAAATGGAAACCGGAGAGAGTGTTTGTTGTTTAGGTAATAATATTTGATACTCTGATAGAGTGTGATTCGCCATGTTCGTGCATCCATAAAAATTGTTTGACTTTTCTAAACCTCAAATTAGAGACCCAAACAGCATGACCAGCATAGATAGGGAGAGGCTTGGAATTAGGACCGTCAATAGTCTGGATTCGTGCTTAGTTCTATGGTGCCCATACCGGGGCTAACTTGGTCCATATCCTTTGTAGACGGGTCTCATTCTTGAAGATCGGACCATTGATTGGGTTCGGGTACCCATCGTTGGTTGTTCTGTTTTCGGCTGTATGTGTGCGGACATGCTAGAATTGAAATTATGGCTCAATTTAAACCGAACAACCCTAACCCCAAGTATTAAGATATGTACACACGTAGTGTATGATCGAGATCTGATGAGATCGGTCGCTTATTCAGCCACTCACTCAATGTATAAACAGGATCAAGCGATATTAGAGCTAGGCATCAAGTCGAGTCGGACCGGATTGGGTCCAACTTGACTTGGTCCGAAATTTCCATGGCCTGACCCGAACACGATCCGATTCGGGACCGAGTCTGGGTCACTTGACTAGATCCGATCCAGTCAACTGCTGGCCCGATTTGATCCGAGTCCGACTTAGTCAGGGAAACTGAGTCAGATTAGATTGGGTACGGTTCGGATCAGTCATGATGGTTTTTTTTTCTTCAAAAATTTAGAAAAAAAACCCCAAAAATTGTAAAAAGAAAAAAGAAAAAAGAAATTAAGGGTAACTTTCCTAAGTTATTAAATAGCTAAGTGAGACTCTTTTTTTTTTAGTATCAGATATTCGAATGTACTTTTATACATGTAAATGAATAAATGTACGTTCTTGACTCTTATGTTTGTTTTGCATTATTTAAAAAATGGTAGTGAATCTTAAATCATACACAAGGTATAGTTTCATGGAAATCTAAGCCGTCAAAGTTGCCGACCTAACTATTGATGGTGCATGGGGGGGGGGGGGAATATGACAAGTCCTTGAGTCGACTTGAGGGTCAGAAGAGTCAGTGAAGCGATGGCTCGGACTGGTCGGGCGCCGAGTCCGGATAAAGCCCAAAATCCATAAAACGCTGGATGGAGAGATGTAGCTCAGATCGTGAGGCGCCTAGCCCGATCGTGGCCTGAATGTCCTGAGCCGTAAAGCGAAACCTCTAAGGGAGGAAGTGCACCTCAAGGCTCAATCAAAAGCCTCACAGAGGAAAGCCTAAACCAGCCTATGATCAGTCGGCCCTAGAGCCACCCGAACTTTAGTTCGACCCATTAATTGAGTCAGACAATAGAGTGGGTGGATATTACCTGTAAAACTTGTCTTAGCATGACCGTGTTGAAGAGATAAGAGTCGGCTGAGCTATGTCGCTCCATATCCGGAAATTACCTAGTAAAACTCTGGATCTCTACTTGAGATTTTTGGGAGATAAGGCTAAGATCTCCGAAAATTCAGGAATATCGAGGATTACGGATCCCAAGAGATTGAGATCTACTCTAATTACGGAAGCCCTACAGGGTACGACACCATTATAAATATAAAGACCTTCATGGTGAAAGGTACACGCAAAAAAAAATTCTCACCCTAAAACCTTTATCCTAAAACCCAGATTCTGACTTAAGCATCGGAGGGTCCCCTAATAAAGCCAGGGTCACCTTTTTCCTTCTTCCTGTGCATGTCCAAGGGTCACAAAGGGGGCGAGTCAAAAACATCGTCAACAGTTTGGCATTGTCTGTGGGAAACAATATGAAAAATTGTTTTCTTGAAGCACTGATTAGTCTCCAATGGATAGAACAAGGAGAACCATCCAGGACGAATTCAGTGAGGTCCCTGTCACCGGACCACCGACGATAGAGGGCCCGCCTGGGACGAATGGAGCCCAAGGGGCCCAGAACCAACCGGATAATCGACAAGGCTATGCAGCCCATCAGGCAACCTCGGTTTCGACCAGGCACACTCAACGGAATCAAGGGAATGGACGATTGGATAAGGAGGTCCAGGAACTCAGGACCAACATGAACTATATGAAACAGATGCTGGAAAAGATTCATCGCCAGCAGTTTCAGCTGCCTCAACAGGACGATGGTCGGGCAAATGCCCCACGACAATTCATCGATCCTCAACCTGTTGCTCCGCGAACTGTTCCTCAGCAAAGTCAGCACCATCCTGCCCCCTCTCATATCTCTATGACCGCACTGCTGCCTGCCACTGATCTATGACACGAAATAGATCGGAGAAGGCTGCGCAGCAGGCCCTCGGTTGAGGGTACGATTGACAGTAACGAACCCTGGAAGGCCGAGCTCTAGGACCTATGGAAGGAAATGCGGGAGGAGATTGCAGATATGAAACAAAGTCGCGTGCTAGTCAAGTAGGGCCTGAGGCAAAGGCATCCCCGTTCACAGACGAGATCATGCAAGCTTAACTATCGGAATGATTCCACCTTCCTCAGATCACGCCCTTCACTAGAAAAACTGATCCAACCGAGCACGTCGAGTCCTTTAGGACTTATATGGAGTTGCACAATGCCTCGGATGCTGTGATATGCCAGGCCTTCTCTCTCACTTTGGCCAATGTAGCTTGGCTTTAGTTCAAACAATTGAAACCGAAGTCCATCAACTCATTCACCGAGCTCAGCGATGCTTTCCTTGCTAATTTCATCGGAGAGAAGAAAAAGTTGAAGCCATCCACACATCTAAACAATATAATCCAAAAAGAGGGAGAGCTACTTAAGGATTATATCAAATGCTTCAATTTTGAATCGCTCCCAAGTACAAAAGCATTCGGACGAGATAGCTCTTAATTCTATTATGCAAGGTGTCAGAGACAGGCCGTTTCTTGCATCCCTAGACAAGAACCAGTTCACTACTCTGGCTGAATTCATAGCTGTAAGTGCTATAGTTTATATCCCTGTCTGTTGTCAAATTTGTGGTGCCAAAATCACTGTTATATATAACTTACATAAGTGAAGCTCTCTCAAGGATCAACATTCATGAACAAGCTAAGCTCACAACAAGCAAAGCTCACAAGTACAAGAATCAATCTTGAATGCAAGAACTGCTCACAAGACAAGACTCAGGCTACAAGACTTCAAGAAGAGTACAAGGTAGTTTGTAAAGAGACACTTTCAAGATTGAGCTACATCAAGATTTCAACTACATCAAGATTTCAACTACATCAAGACTTCAAGGCTCATACTTCAAGGTCACTAGTTCCTAATGTTTCAATGTCCTTACTTCATGGTTGAGGTTTGACTGACCATAGGTTGACCTTAGAAGTAGGCCATTCTGGATACATAAATCGAATGTTTATTTTACTTAAGTTTGGTCTGTTCTTCGACTAGTCCTAGGCCTTCTTCGACTAGTCCTAGAGTTGCTTCGACCAGTCTAAGAAATTCCTCGATCAGTCGTGAGTTTGTTACAAATTTCGGATAAAATCTGTTAGGCTTCGACTAGTCCAAGAATCTGTTCGACTAGTCGAAGGAACAGCATCAACTGCATCTTCGACCAGTCGAAAAACTTCGACTCAAAATCCAGCGTTGCTTTTTAGGTTCGTGGACCAGTCGAAGGAAATCTTCGACCAGTCGTAGGTGACCTATGACCAGTTGAAGGAGACCTTCGACCAGTCGTAGAACGGTCAAAGCTTATCCCGCCGGATCTTTCAAATATCTGTTATTGCTTCGACTAGTCAAAGAGCTCCCTAGACCAGTCGAAGATGCGATCTGCTCACCTATAAATAGTGCACGAATCTCAGAAGAAATTATCGAATTAATTAATCCATTCAAGCCAATCTTCGTCGAACTTCTGAGAGATAATTCTGTGCTCCATCTAAGCTAAGTGTGCTTATTTAATATTCTCTTTCCTTAGCTTTATTTAATTGATTTTGTTTCTGCTATTTGAATCTAATTTGATAAGAGGAATTGTTATTCCCTTTCTTTGGAATCAAAATCAATTAAGGCAAGCCCTATTTGGTTTAATTTAAAATCTATTAGAATTAGAACCATTGTAATTGAGTACTGGACATTGAACTTGTACATTCAATCATCTACTCTGATTTGGTTCTATCGGGCTGCTACAACGAAGGAGATAATCAGGTATTTTATATTTAATTGTAAATTCCTTTCTGTTTTGGTTTCTTTCAAGATTTGCCAGAAAAATCTTGTTGTATTGGTTATCTGAGGAGAGCCAGGAAAACTCAGAAGTGGGGTTTTTTTAATTGTGTAAGCTCGCAGACAAAGACACAATTGTAAAGGTTTTGGGTGAACCTGGGAAAACCTATTTTATTAGTGAACACTAATTTCTCCTGTGTGAGGATATTAGGAGTGGAGTAGCATTCTGTGTGGCTGTTGTTTAACAGTTGGTGAACACACATGCGAACCACTATAATCCCTTGTGTTGTGGTTGAATGATTTATACTTCTAATCTTTAATTATTCTTTTGTGGGATTTATGTATGGTGGTGAATGTTGTAATCATTTAATTTAAGCATTGTGAGAATTTTGTAATAGTTTAGAATTTATTTTCTGTTATTCCTTTATTAGCTTGATATTCAATTTCCTTTAAAAGTTGTTCCAGCAAAGTTGCCCTGCCATTTTTATGGTGTATGGCTGTCCCTAGAACAATACATTTGTGATTACAATTTATTTCAATTCAGTTTATATTTATTTCTGTATTCCTCTTCGGTTTGAGATTTGATACAAAGATCTTTCTAGAAATAAGGTTGTCCTACCATAAACTCTGGTTTTTGGTGTAAGGTTGTCCTTAGAACAACATTTGTATCAACCTCTCAAGATCTGAATTTTGAGGTTATTTTACTTTCTTGCATTGTATTTATTTTGGCTATCATATTCTTTTTTATTCCGCTGTTATAAGTTTTATTTAGCATTGTCCTATTCACCCCCCCTCTAGGACATATAGCTAGGCCTTTTCAATAGCCTGGTTGGAGAAGTATGTAGATGTCGAGGAAACCCGAATCCTGCACGAGGCCGTTCAAAACACAAAAACCCCGACTAAAGAGCCAGCCAAAAAAGAAGTTGACTCGACCAGTGGTAAGAAGCGGAAAGATGACCGGTCCCATGACGAACGTAGGTCGATAAGTGGCCTAATCGCAAGTTTTCGACGTACACTGTACTCAACAAGCCGTAAGAGCAAGTACTGATGGAGATCAAGGGCGAAAGATTCGTTAACTAGCCAGACAAACTCCGAAGTAATCCGCATTGACGAAGTAAGAGTAAGTACTGCCATTTCCATTGCGATCATGGACATAACACAAGTGATTGCTATCATCTAAAGTATGAGATTGAGAGGCTTATCCGAGAAGGCCACCTTGGCGAACACGTCGACCCAGGAGCCAGAACCATGGAAGAACGCCCGAATGATAACCGAACTACTAAGGATATCTGAACTATTATCAGTGGCCATCTGCGTGGAGGCGACTCAAATAACACTTGAAAAAAATCACACGAGGAACATTGGTCAACCTGAGTCCAAAATTATGGTTTTAGTACAGCCCCGAAAGGAAAGAAAGCTCGAGAAATATAGTGTAGCATTCACCGAAGCAAACGTGAGGGGCATTTAACACCCACACGACGATGCTCTGGTCATCACTATCACTATTGCCAACTGCTGAGTCTTAAGGGTCCTCGTCGACACAGGCTCATCTGTGGACGTGTTGTTTACACAGACATTTGACAAGATGGGTGCCGAACGTTTGGAGCTGAGGCCCGTAAGGACTCCATTGATCGAATTCTCGAGTGGACAGATTCTTCCCGAAGGAGAAATTCAGCTCCCCCTCACTGTCGGGGATGCGCCAAATCAAGCTACTATTATGGTCGACTTCTGATAGTCAATCAGTCTTCGGTCTACAATGCAATCCTCGGTCGACCTTCCCCGTCTCCTCTAAGCCATCATCTCAGCCTATCACCTTTATATGAAGTTCCCGACTGAAAGTGGCGTCGAGGTGGTTAAAGGAGATTAGCATGATGCTCGGCGATGCTACACTACCGCCTACGAGCACCCATGGAAATTACGGCGATCAAGATCCTGGATCCGCACGACAAATCTCCCGGAAGCGGCCAGCTTGTGGAGGAACTCATCCAGGTGCCATTGAATGAGTCGGACGTCTCGAAGACCATCCGAATTGGCTCGTCCCTGACAACACCATTAAAGGAGAAGCTGGTAGCCTTACTCCAACGATACGCCGACGTCTTTGCATGGACTCATGAAGACATGCCGAGCATTGACCCTTCGATTATGACTCACCACCTCAATATCGACCCAACTTACAAGTCGATCCGTCAGAAATGGTGTGCACTCGGCCCCAAGAGGTACATCGTAATCAAGTAAGAGGTTAGAAAACTCCTCAAAGCCAATTTCATGAAGAAATATACTATCCCGAATGGGTGGCCAACGTCGTATTGGTCAAGAAGGCTAATGGGAAGTGGCGAGTTTGTATAGACTATATCGACTTAAACAATGTTTGCCCTAAAGATAATTTCCCCTTCCTCGGATCGATCAGCTGGTTAATAGTACCTTGGGGCATGAGTTACTTAGCTTTATGGATGCTTACTCTGGTTATAATCAAATTGTAATGCATCAGTCTAATAAATCAAAAACCACCTTTGTCACCGACAAAGGTCATTATTGTTACCGAGTGATGCCGTTTGGATTGAAAAATGCTAGAGCGACCTATCAAAGGTTGGTCAATAAAATGTTCGCCCGACTGATAGGATGGACAATGGAGGTCTATATCGATGACATGCTCGTTAAGAGCGTTAAGGCGACCGACCAAATAACTGACCTAGGGAAAATGTTCCTCGTCGTCCATAAATATAAAATGAAACTCAACCCGAGCAATTGCATGTTTGGCGTAGGCTCAGGCAAATTCCTCGGGTTCTTGGTCAGCTAATGGGGAATCGAAGCTAATCCGGAGAAAATCGAGGACTTGCTCGACATGGAATCCCGAAGACGATTATATATATTCAACAGTTAACTAGAAGGATAACGACCCTAAATCGCTTTGTGTCCCGAGCTACCGATAAATGTCTCCCCTTCTTCACACAGTTGAAGGGCTGGTAAATTGTCAATTGGACAAAGGAATACGAGATCGCCCTCCAGCAACTCAAGGAGTATTTAGGATCACCACCACTGCTTTCTAAGCCCAAGTCAGGTGAGCCTTTGCTGATTTACCTGGCAGTATCCGACGCAGCTATAAGATCGACCTTGATTCGCGAACATGAAGGCAGATAATTCCCTGTGCATTACATTACCAAGGCTCTCGTCTCGGCAGAGATGAGGTATCCAACCTTCAAAAAAGTGGCCTTGGCACTAGTCATATCATCTCGACGCCTACAGCCATACATTCAGGCTCATTCGATCATCGTCATGACCGACCAGCCTCTCCACCAAGTACTACAGAAACCGGAGGCTTCAGGATGACTCACAAAATGGGCAATCAAACCCAGTGAATTCGACATCCACCACAAGCCAAGGGTAGCAATTAAGGGACAAGACATGGCAGACTTTATCGTCGAAGTCACGGTGCAAACAGAAATCCCTTCTACTGACCCAGGGATATCGTCTGATCAATCCCCTCCCACCCACCCCGTTTGGTCTCTATATGTGGATGGCTCATCCAACTCTAAGGCAAGCGGGGTAAGGGTAGTTCTGGAGAATCCTGATCACACGGTTATACAATACGCCTTAAGACTTAGATTTCAAGCCTCCAATAATACAACTGAATATGAAGCTCTGCTTTTAGGACTCTAGTTAGCAGCCAGCTTAGGAGTCACTCATCTAAATGTGTACGGCAACTCCCAACTAGTCATCAACCAGATAGCCGATATATATCAAGCTAGGAAGGAGAGGTTAAAAGCCTATCTTATGAAGGAAAAAGAGCTGATCACCTGATTCCAACAATGTTCTATTACCCGGATCCCAAACCCAACCTCCTAACGAAGCTCGCCTTAGCTGACGAAGACAACATCCCCAGGTCCGTTCCCATTGAATTCGTGGCAGAGCCAAGCATCGAAGGAACCGATCCCTCGGCCCTACTCCTCATCAATTCCGAGTCATCTTGGGTCGATTTAATCGTCAGATATCTTGAGACCAGCATACTCCCCGAAGATTGCACCAAGGCTCAAGGACTGAAGAACCGCGTAGCCCGCTATACCATGCTCAACGAAGTGCTGTACAAGAAAGGGTACTACGGACCCCTCCTGCGATGCCTGAGGCCGAGTGAAGCTGACTATGCTCTGCGTGAAATTCATGAGGCATTTGCGGTAATAACTCGGGAGGCCGATCCCTAACTCATAAGATTATTCGACAAGGTTATTACTGGCCGACCATTCAACAGGATGCTTGAAAGTTCATTAAGAATTGTGATAAGTACCAAAGTTTTGTCACTATCCCCCGACAACCACCTGAAGAACTAACGCCAATGGCCGGCCCTTGGTCTTTTGCCCAATGGGGAATCGACATCATCGGACCATTCCCTTTAGGAAAGGGTCAAATAAGTTCACTGTCATCGCCGTACATCATTTCACCAAGTGGGACGAAGTCGAGCCCCTACCCAAGATAACCGAGCAAAATATCACAAACTTCATTTGAAAAAATGTCGTTTGTCGGTTTGGGATACCTTGGACTATTGTTTCCGACAATGGGAGACAGTTCGACAACAAGCAGTATCGAGAAATGTGTTAGAACCTCGAAATCATGTGTCATGCCCTAAGGTCGGAAACCGGGTTCACAAAATTCTCGATCTCCGAATCCGGTGCCGACAGCCTCCGCAGTACCCCATTCTCTGCTCCTAGCGCGCATATGCTAGATTCTGATCATGGGATCCTACAAGGAGGATTTTTCAACATACGTTTATCTCGTAAGAAGCATAACCACAAGCTTACCCAAATCACAAAAGCAACATCATCATCAAATATCCACTAATATAAACATTTGAATACAATGTTGAAAGGAAAATACATATATAGAAAAATCAAAGCTCCAGGAGTCCGCTGCACACTCCAAGCTCAATGTTGCTGCGACCTAACGCCACCTGCACGCATCTATCATGCATAAGCTCTATAGAAAGCTTAGAGGGTGGTGTAAGTGTGTGCGCAAGGTAAGTGCTAAGCACGTAAATAAGCGGAAATACTGGCAAATTTATAAATCATACAGTATTAGAGTAATGCAGAAATATGCTGGTAAGTCCATAAATACCATCAGCCTTATCCAAGCTATGCGATGTAAAAACATAATAAACTAATATCATATACTGAGGAAGCAATGTGGATCAGTAATGCAATGCAGAGACATAGTAAGCCAAATATCATATACCAAGGATATAATGCAATATGCAAATCTTGACAAGCCTTTGAATACTGTCAACCTCATTCATACCATATAAGTGCAGAGACATGACAACCCAAAATGCCATATGCCGTGGATGTAATGTAATATACGGTGCGAATGAAATGACCAAGCTGGAGTGTGAAGTCGGGATGATAGTTCGTAGTATCGCGGGCTACGGGATCTACCACAAGGGACTTCTATCTAAACCAGTCCCATATCTAAATTTAGATAGTCAGACTCAATGTGGTAAACTCTTGATCTCAGGTTAGTCGCGTGCCCCAACCGAAATCCTGGTCATTGAGAAGATACACATAATAATTAGTTGCGCATCACCAGCCCGAGTGGATAGTGAATGAATGAATGAATAGGTAAAATGCTGAGTATACAACTCCTACTTGATAAGTCCACATATCAGTACTATACATCTTTGGGATCATCACCATGGTCTATTACACACTACGCCAGCTTGCCGCCCCTATTCGAGGGCACAACTGGGTAAGTGGAAGAGACCTCACTATCCGCCTGCCAATATCGGGCCCGGCTTGTCGATAGCGGACCCATTCCTCAAATTGGTCAAACTCAACCTAGATATTGCCCCCTCACTCAGGCGGGTAAGGTCACACCCCTTTCCAACCGACCACGACACAGTAGGAGATGCAGCCTATTGGTATACGGCCTTTGTGCGCTCATGTATCCACTCAGTCTCGACGTTGGAGCGTCTCCTGGCCACGGAGGTTTAGGAATTTTCACCCAGGGACATCTATGACACCTATATGCTAGAACTAAATATTTCTGGTGTCCCATCTGGCCATCCACGACATGCCTGTGGAGGCTACGACCCTAATGTCGCTAGGCCGTATATTAATCATATCACAAAATGCAAGATGCATGAGTCACACAGTCCAATCATGCATCAGTCATGCGCATACCGTGTGCTCATGTGGGACGACTCCGCCTATCAAGGAGTCCCATAAACAACTTGCCCTATAGCATATGCAAAGGTCAACCACATCTCATAACAAATATGTAGATGATGCATATGGGCATGTATCATGATGCTATGCTGTCACATACTCATGATTGGTATCGATAACCGGCACCAATAATCGGCATCGATAACCGACCTCGATAATTGACCGATACAATCGGCCTCGATAATCGACTTTAGTAATCAACCTCGACAATCGGAATCGGCCTCGATAATTAGCCTCGACAATCGACCTCGATAATCAAAATCAGCCTCGACAATCGACCTCGATAATCGAAATCGGCCTCGACAATTAGAATCGACCTCGATAATCAGCCTTGACAATCGAAATTGGTAATCGGCTTAATGAAGGGCCTAATTAATGAAGGGCCTAAGGGAAGGTCACAATGTGGACATTTAACCATCATCGCCCATTAATGTGGACATTTAACCATCATTGCCCATCAATGTGAACATTCAACCAGCATTGCTCCCAAGGAGTGACCCTCATAGGGCTAAGCATATAGTGGGGCCCATAGCCCCATACAAAGGTCTAATATACACTACAATGGGCCTCACTCAAGGGCCACATGTACATTAGGTCGGGCCTTGTCAAAAGGGTTGCATATGCATTATCATGCCCCAAACTCGGAAACTGGGATCATAAAATTTTCGATCGCCGAATCCGGTGCTGACAGCCTCCATAGTACCCCATTCTCGGCTTCTAGCATCCATACGCCAGATTCCGATCCTGGGATCCTTTGAGGAGGATTTTCCAACGTACATTTACCTCGTAAGAAGCATAACCATAAGTTTACCTAAGTCACAAAGGCAACATCATCATCACATATCCACTAATATTAAAACTTTTAAGTGTAATGCATAAAAGGAAATACAAATACAATATCGGAAGCTCCAGAAGTCCGCTGCATGCTCCAAGCTCAATGCTGTCGCGACCTAATGTCACCTGTACACATCTATCATGCATAAGCTTATAGAAAGCTTAGAGGGTGGTGTAAGTGTGTGCGTAAGAGAAGTGCCAAGCACACAATATATCAGATGAAGTGGAAATACTAACAGTCCATAAAATATCATCAACCATATTCAGGATATGCGATGCAAAGACATAATAAGCCAATGACATATACTGAGAAAGTAATGTAGGTCGACTATGCAATACGCAGACATAATGAGCCAAATATCAGATATCGAGGATGCAATATAATATGCAATTCTGAGGAGCTACGAATACCATCAGCCTCATCTAGGTCATATAAATACAAAAACATAGCAACCCAAACTACCATATGTCGCAGATGTAATGCAATATGCGCTGCGAATGAAATGACCAAGCTGGAGTGTAAAGTCAGGATGATAGTATGTAATATCTAAGGCTATGGGGTCCATCAAAAGAGTCTTCTATCCAAACTAGTCTCATACCTAAATTTGGATAGTTAAACTCAATATGGTAAACCCTGACCTCGGGTTAGTCATGCACCCTAACTGAAATCCTGGCCATTGTGAAGGTATATATAACAATTAGTTGCATACCACCAGCCCGAGTGGATAGTGAATGAATAAATGAATGGTTAAAATGTTGAGTATGCAACTCCTGCTGAATAGGTCCACATATCAATACTGTACATCTCTGGGATCATCACCGGGGTCTAGTACACTCCAAGCTGGCTACCGCCCCGGCCTACCAGTAGTATACCAATGCCTACCCGACTCATCGATAACGGACCCATTTGGGAGATGGTTAAACTCAACCTAGCTTATAAGCCCCTCACTCGGGTGGATAAGGCCACACACCTTCCTAACCGACCACGACATAGTGGGAAACGTAGGCCTATTGGTATTTTGCACTCGAGCACTCATGTATCCACTTGGTCTAGACGTTGGGGCGTCTCCTGATCACGGAGGTTTAGGGACTTTCATCCACGGACATCCTAAGTTCCCAGATGCTTGAACCAAACATTTTCAGTGTCCCATCTAGCGATCCACGACATGCCTGTGGAGGTTACGACCCTGATGTCGCTAGGGCGTACAGTAATCACAACACATAATGCAAGATGCATAAGTCATACAATACAGTCATGCATCAATCCTGTGCATGCCGTGTGCTCATGTGAGATAATCTCCGCCTATCAGGGAGTCTCATAACAACCTGCCCAATGACATATGCAATGGTCAACCACATCTCATAATAAACATGCAGATGATGCATATGGGCATGTACATGATGCTATACTGTCACATACTCATAATCGGTATAAACAATCGGCACCGATAATTAGCATTAGTAATCGGCCTCAATAATTGGCCTCGACAATCAGTCTCGGCAATTGGAATCAGCCTCAATAATTAGAATTGGCCTCGATAATTGGAATTGGCCTCGATAATCAGAATCAGCTTCGACAATCGGAATCGCCCTCGACAATCGGCATCGATAATCAAAATTGGCCTCGACAATCAAAATCGGCCTCAATAATCAGAATCGTCCTTGACAATCGAAATCGGCCACGACAATCGGAATTGGCCTCGATAATTGGAATCACCACAATGTGGACATTTAACCATCATAGCCCATCATTGTGGACTTTTAACCATCATTGTACCTAAGGAGTCGCCCACATAGAGCCAAACATATATTGGGCCCATACCCTCACACAAGGGCCTAATATATATAATTATCGGCCTCACTCATGGGCTACATATACATCACATTGGGCCTCAAATACGAGCCGCATATACATCACAATGGGCCGCAATACACGAGCCTTAAACACATCACAATGGGCCACAACCCATGAGTCCCAAATACATCACAATGGACCCCAACACATGAGCCAGGTATACATCATATTAGGCCTCAAACATGGGCCTTTTATACATCAAGTCGGCCGCATCACACGGGTCGCAACAATGGGTCTCATATACATCAAATGGGCTACATCATATGGGCTAATATATATCACATCGGTCCTCATCAAATGGACCGCAATTGCATCAACATGGGTATTAGCGGATGGGCCACAAATACACCAAGGTGGGCCTCATGAATGGGCCATAATGCATCAAGTCGAGCCCACCGTTCTAGGTGAACTATCTACACCATACATCTATTTTTAGAGATCGTTTAGAGAATTTCCAAAAGAATGAATCATATTGAAAGATCATCCAGACCATACCACAAATAGCAGTGGAGATAATGACTTTCACCATTTAAAAATTCCACAGGGCCCACCATCACATTTATTTTCCATTCAGTTTGTTCATAAGGTCACAAAGACCTGAATAAAGAGGAAAAACAAATATCATATTGATCCCGAACTTCTGTGGTCCCTAAAGGATTTTTAATGGTGGACGATCAATCCCACACTGATTATTGCGGTGTGGTCCACCCGACTAACGGTTGGATAAAACATATACATCAAGGCGTGGGTCCCACCGTCCAACCATCTAGACGGTGTGGATCATCACATACATCATGGTTGAAACCCACAGAACATGTTGTCCTGTACAGCAGGTATATAGCTAGTGTGTGGCCCACTGGCCCACCGTCCAGATGGATGATTTGGATGTTACCAACCCAGATCAGACCCACAAAACTTTGCTGACGTTAATGCAGCTGGTAACTGCTGGGGCCCATAGAACTTGCTAACGTTAAACAGCGGCAGCTGCTGAGCCCCATAGATAGACGGTTTGATATAACACATACCTCAAACTGGGGTCCACATAGATGGATAGTCAGTATAAAGCCCATATGTCATGTGGTCCCCACCGTCTAGATGGATGGTGGGATGAAATACATAAATCACGGTGGTTCCTGGACGGTGCGAATATAATACATACCTTACTGATGGGCCCCATCGTCCAGATGGACGGTGAGAATTAAAACCCATACATCCTGCTAGGATACCACGTACACATGGTGGGTCCCACGTGAAATTTAGAGCCATCCCGTTCTCCCTATAATGCCATGAGAAAAGAATAATAATAATAATAAAATCTTCGTAATGTTTGGACGGTGTGGGTTTAGCATCTATACATCAAGGTGGGCCCCACCTCCACACGTGCAACACGTGTGGAGTGGTTCCCACGTCCAAGATAGATGGACGGCTAAGGAAACACATACATCTGGTGGCTCACAGAATTTGTTGACGTCAGCAACATTGGGACCCACAGAGTTGCTGACATCATAGCAGTAGCAGCTGCAGCTGCGTGTGGTGCTCTAATCGATCCACTCCCAGGCTGGTGGGTCCCACGTGCTGATGCAGCACGCCAAGATGGTAGGCCTCACGTTAAACCTAGTTGCTAGTTGTGTTTTCCTCTTCATACGGGCTGGACGGTTAGGATGACTATCATCAAGGTAGGTCAACCGTCTAGACCATCTGGATGGTAGATGAGATGGATGAAACACATGCCTCTGGTGGGTCCACACGTGTGGCCCACTATAGCTTTGAATAAAGCTGATATTTATATTTTCCATTCATCCAGATTAACGGACCGTGCTAGCAGCGCTGGATCGTCCAGCCACCCACTGGACGTTTAGCAAGGTGGGCCCCACTGGTGGCCAGCATGGCTAAAATACATCACAGTGGACCTATTGGCCCCTAGACGGTCTGATTGTGTTGTGTACATCAGGTGGGCCACACATTAAAAGAGAGAGAAGGAGAGAAGAAGAAAGAGACGGTGGAGATGGGAGGGACCCCACCACTATAGGTCCCTCTCAATACAATGCATACATCAGATGGGTCCCATTACAAGTGGGCCCTAAATCCAAAAGAAGAAAATGAGATGATGAACACCCACCGTTAGATCTCATCTTCCTTCTTCCGCCTATAGGTTTTGGAGCTCTAAGGGAACAATTCCAACGGTTGAGATGGACTTTAGATGGTGGAGATGGAAGGTAGGAAGGTGGGCCACACTAGCTTCTCTCATGGAAGCTTGGATGTTGGGTAGCTTGGAGAATGTGAGAGAGAGAGGTTGTAAGAGAGAGAGATGGGTGAGTGATGGGTGTAAGTGATGGGTGTACTTGGTTGTAAGAGAAAGTTGACTTTGGGGAGGGTGGTTATACTTGGGGATGGGTGTTGTACTTTAACTAGTGATGTGATTGATGGGATTGATTTGATTACAGATTCTCTTGCACAGCATTTTCCTAGAAATAAACGCGAGCCCACAACTCCTGGCCAGGGGGTCGCATCGGTGGGCGAGACGCGGCGTTAGAACCGCGGCGACGGCGTGGTTACTAGGGCATAAGTTTCAAGTGAAGTCGACATAGATAAAAGGATGCGACTTAGGGTTGTGCACAAATGCTGATTACAGGTCGTGGGTTGCCGAAATTCGACCGGGAGGACCGCGGAAGTCTACGGAACGGTACGGTTTAGGGTACGGGTCTTACATGCATCACATTGGGCCTCACCAAATGGGCCGAATATACATCATGTTGGGCCTCACACAAGGTCCACAAATACATCATATTGGGCCTCACTCATATAGGCTTCATATACATCAAGTGGGCCGTATCAATGGGCCGCACCAATGGGCCTCATATACATCAAGAGGGCCATATCAATGGGCCGCACCACGGAGCCTAAAAAAGTGGATGAACCATGTGCATGCAACACACACACCATGGTGGGCCGCGCAAATGAATAGCATAGATATACAATACAGGCATCAATGGTAGGCCCCACGTGGCACCGTCCAAAGGTGGATGGTGTGAATATAGAATAGTACACCAAGGTGGGCCCCATCACATGGGCCTAATATACATAACAAGTGGGCCTCGCATACACAGCAAATGGGCCCCACCAGATGGGCAGCGTGGGTACAACATACATCTTGGTGGAGCCCACGGCACCATCCAAACATTGTCTATGTAAATCAGCATTGTCCAAACATTGTCTATGTAAATCAGCTCTGTCCAAACATTATCTATGTAAATCACCACTGTCCAAACATTGTTTATGTAAATCAGCACTGTCCAAACATTGTCCAACACCGTCCAACACAATCTGGACGGTGTGGATGAAATAAATACATCATGGCGTGGGTCCCATCGTCCGGCAGACGGCGTGGATACAATAGATACATCACGGCGTGAGTCCCACCATCCAGCCATCTGGATGGTGTGGATTAGACCATACATCCACAGCTAGCCCATATCAAGTGGGTTCCCACATGGGGCCACCAGATATGTATATAACATATATATATATATATATATATATATATATATATATATATTATGTTTTATGTTTTTTTTTTGAATCAGTAGTAGCGTCCAAGCCTGGGACAGTCTAGATGAATTCATACATCAAGGTACGGACCCACACGTTGGGTGGGTCCCACCATATAAATTATGTGGGCCCAACGGAACTTGCTGATGTGAAATAGCAGCACTAGCTGCATGGGACCCACCATCCCTGGTTTGGATGGTGTGGATAAAATCAAGGTGGGTTCCACGTGTAGAAGAAAACACATATATCATGGTTGGCCCATGATCTGGACGGTCTGGATGGGACGGGCCTGGATATACAACACATCATTAGGTGATCCTTCTTGGACGGTGAAGATGTATCGTTTGGATATAACACATACCTCACCAGATCCACACAACATGCTGACGTCAATGCAGCTATGGTACTGCTGGTTTCCACCGTCTAAATGGACAGTGGAATAGAATACATATATCATGATGGGTTCCACATGGGTGGGGCTCATGGCTGCTGGGCAGCATGGATAAAACACTTACATCGAGAGGGCCCCACCATCCAGACCGTTGGACGGTGGACAGCGTGGATGAAACACACACATCTGGTGGGGGTCCATGGAATTTGTTGACGTCACTGTGTCAGCTATATAGCTGATGTGGTGGATCTCCACCATCCAGCATCATGGTGGGCCACACATCAAAAAAAGAGAAAGAGAGAGAGATAGAGAAAAAGAGAGAGAGAGAGAGATAGGTGAAGGGGAGGGACCCCGCCACTATGGGACCTCCTTATACAATGCATACATCAAGTAGGTCCCAAATCATGTGGACCCTACATCAAAATCAAATACTATGAACACCCACCATTGGATCTCCTCTTCCATCTTTCGCCAATGCAGGCTAGAGCTCCAATGGAACATGATTCAACGGTTGAGATTGATCATCGAGGGTGGGATTGGGTGGTAGGAAGGTGGGCCACACTAGCTTCTCTCCCATGGATCTAGCTTGGACAGTGGGTTGCTTGGGAGAATGAGAGAGAAAGGTTGTAAGAGAGAGAGAGAGAGAGAGAGAGAGAGATGGGTGAGTGATGGGTGAGGGATAAGTGAAAGGGGATGGGTGTACTTGACATGTATGGGTGGAGAGAGAGAGAGAGTTGACTTTAGGGGTTACTTTTGGGGATGGGACATGTACTTGATTGATGGGATTGATGGGACATACTCTCTTGGGTTTTATAACGGGCGACGTTTTTCTTAAACTGAACATGGGCCCACATCTCCTGGCCCGGGTATCGCCTCAACGCATGAGACGCGGCGACGTCACAGTCGCAAGAATACAAGTCTTGGGTGGAGCTGACTTTGGAATGTGGAATATGACTCAGGATCACGTGCAAACACCAGTTATAGATTGTGGATTGTTGAAATTCGACAGAGAGGACTGCAGAAGCCTATGGAACGTTACGGGCTAGGATACAGGTCTCATAGCTCTCCCCAAGTAATAAAAATTTCGTCCTTGAAATTTAAAATACGACATAACCAATACAGAGTTCACAAGGGAGTGAAATCCTATCGCTATAGATATAATCAGAACACAACATACCAACATCATCAAACACCCAAGAGATGGGGATAATGCCAACGAATCTCAGCCTCTTGCTCCCAAGATGCCTCCTCAGCATTATGATGACCTCATTGAACCTCATATCCCGGATTAGAAACGATCGAAGCTGGAATACTATACAACCTCACAATCTCAACAGTAGGGAGCTATATCAGAAAATCTCTAAGTTATTTGAACTCGGGAATCTAATCATTCTAAGACCTTAACAATCATAAAGTGTAGGGTAGCTATTAGAAGATATGTGATGTTATCTTCAGGTATTCCCAAGTTATGCTCTGATACCAACTTCTGACACACCTGAAACTTGGAAACTGGGCTCATAAAATTCCCAATCGCCGAATCTGGTGCTGACAGCCTCCATATTACCCCATTCTCAACTCCCAGCGTGCATATGCTAGATTTCGATCCTGGGATCCTACAAGGAGAATTTTCTAATGTACATTTATCTCGTAAGAAGCATAGCCACAAGTTTACCCAAATCACAAAAGCAACATCATCATCACATATCCACTAATATAAACATTTGAATATAATGCTGAAAGGGAAATACATATATAGAAAAATCAAAGCTCCATGAGTCCGCTGCACACTCCAAGCTCAACGTTGCTGCGACCTAACGCCACCTGCACGCATCTATCATACATAAGCTTTATACAAAGCTTAGAGGGTGATGTAAGTGTGTGCGCAAGGTAAGTGCCAAGCACCAAATATTAGAGTAAGCGGAAATAATGGCAAGTCTATAAATCATACATTATCAGAGTAATGCGGAAACATGCTGGTAAGTCCATAATTACTGTCACGCCCCAAACTCGGAGATCGGATTCACAAGAACCCCGATCGCCAAATCCGGTGCCAACAGCCTCCGTAGTACCCCATTCTCAGCTCCTAGCGCCTATACGCCAGATTCCGATCCTAGGATCCTACAAGGAGGATTTTTCAGTGTACATTTACCTCGTCATAAGCATAACCACAAGTATACCCAAATCATAAAGGCAACATCACCATCACATATCTACTAATATAATCATTTGAGTACAATGCTGAAAGGGAAATACATAAATCGAAAATCAAGCCCCAGAAGATCGCTACACGCTCCAAGCTTGACACTGCTGCAACCTAACATCACCTGCACGCATCTATCGTGCATAAGCTTATAGAAAGCTTAGAGGGTGGTGTAAGTGTGTGCACAAGGTAAGTACCAAGTGTTCAACGCAATGTCATAATCATACAATGTCGAAATAGGCACAAGGTCATGAATCATATGCTATCAGAGTAAGCAAAAATACTGACAAGTCCATGAGTCAAGCAATATCAGAATACGCAATACAGATCAACTATACAAATGAGGAACAATATAGAGTCAAATATCAGATGTCATATCTAAACCATATAAATGTAGAACACGGTAACCCAAAATACCATATGCCGCGAATGTAATGCAATATGCGGTGCGAATGAAATGACCATGATGGAGTGTGAAGTCGGGATGATAGTACGTAGTATCGTAGGCTATGGGGTCCATCACAAGGGACTTCTATCCAAACCAGTCCTATACCTAAATTTGGATAGTCAGCCTCAAGGTGGTAAACTCCTGATCTCAGGTTAGTCGCGCGCCCAACCAAAATTCCGGCCAAGCGAAGGTACACAACAATTAGTTGCGCACCACCAGCCCGAGTGGATAGTGAATGAAACGAATGTATGAGTATGTAATTCCTACTCAATAAGTCCACATATCAGTACAGTTCCTCTCTAGAAAATCACCGGGTTCTATTACACTCCAAATCAGATTGCCGCCCCATCGCGCGTAATAAGGTGAGTGGAAGAGACCTCACTATCCGCCTACCAATATCGGGCCCGGCTCGTCGATAGCGGACCCATTCCTCGAGCTGGTCAGACTCAGCCTAGCATTGCCCTCTCCTCTCGGGCAGGTAAGGCCGCACCCCCTTCCAACCGACCACGACACAGTGGGAGACGCGGCCTAATGGTATACGACCCTCATGCGTTCATGCATCCACTCGGTCTAGACGTTGGAGCAACCTCTAGAACCAAGAGGGTTTAGGGACTTTCACCCAGGGATATCTATAGCACCCTATGTAGAACAGATTTTCGGTGTCCCATCTGGCCATCCACGAAATACCTGTGGAGGCTACGGCCCTGATGTCGCTAGGGCGTACAGTAATCACAACACATAATGCAAGATGCATGAGTCATACAATCCAGTCATGCATCAATCCTGCACATACCGTGTACTCATGGGAGACAATCTCCGCCTATCAGGGAGTCTCATAACAACATGCCCAATGACATATGCAATGGTCAACCACATCTCATAATAAATATGCATATGATGCGTATGGCATGTATCGTGATGCTATGCTGTCATAAACCCATAATCGGTATCAATAACTGGCCTCGGCAATCGGCCTTGACAAGTAGACATTTAACCAACATTGTCCCCAAGGAGTGGCCCACATAGAGCCTATCATATAGTGGACCCATGGCCTCACACAAGGGCTCAATACACATCACGATGGGCCTCATATAGGTCTCGATAATCGGCCTCGATAATCAAAATCGGCCTCAACAATCGGAATCGTTCTATACAATTAGCCTCGACAATCAGAATTGGCCTATACAATCGGCCTCGACAAATCGGTCACGACAATCCGGATCGATCGATAGTCAGAATTGGCAAATCGGTCACGTCAGTCGGCAACTGGTCACGACAATCGAAATCGATCGATAATCAGAATCGGTACATCGGTCATGTCAATCAGAGTCGGCAATCGGTCACAACAATCGGGATTGATCGATAGTCAGAATCGACAAATCGGTCACATCAATCTAAATCGATCGATAATTAGAATCGGTAAATCGGTCATGTCAATCAGAATCGACAATCGGTCATGACAATTGGGATCGATCGATAGTCAGAATCGGCAATCAGTCATGACAATTGGAATCTATCGATAATCATAATTTGTAAATCGGTCATGTCAATCAGAGTCGGTAATCGGTCACGACAATCGGGATCGATCGATAGTCAGAATCGGCAATCGGTCACGACAATCAGAATCGATCGATAATCATAATCTGCAAATCGGTCATGTCAATCAGAGTCGGCAATCGGTCATGACAATCAAAATTAATCGATAATCAGAATCGGCACATCGGTCACAACAATCCAAATCGATTGGTAATCAGAATCGGCAAATCGGTCATGTCAATCAGAGTCGGCAATCGGTCACGACAATCGAGATTGATCGATAGTCAGAATCGACAAATCGGTCACAACAATCTAAATCAATCGATAATCAGAATCGGTAAATCGGTTATATCAATCAGAGTCGGTAATCGGTCACGACATTCGAGATTGATCGATAGTCAGAATCGACAAATCGGGTCAAAACAATCTAAATCAATCGATAATCAGAATCGACAAATCGGTTATATCAATCAGAGTCGGCAATCGGTCACGACAATCGAGATTGATCGATAGTCAGAATCGACAAATCGGTCACAACAATCTAAATCAATTGATAATCAGAATCGGCAAATCGGTTATGTCAATCAGAGTCAGAAATCGGTCACGACAATCGGGATCGATCGATATTCAGAATCGGCAATCGATCACGACAATCGAAATCGATCGATTAAGGATTAAGAGAAGGTCACAATATGGACATTAAACCATCATTGCTCATCAATGTGGACATTTAACCAACATCACTCCCAAGCAGCGGCCCTCATAGGGCCAGACATATAGTGGGCTCATAGCCTCACACAAGGATTTGTATACATCACCATGGGCCTTAGCCAAGGGCTTAATACACATCAAAATGGGCCGCATTACATGGGCCTCAAATACATCATATGGGCTTTAACATATGGGCCTCAAACATGGGCCATAAATACATCGCATCAAGCCTTGCCCATGGGCCTCGAGTACATCACAATGGGCCACGACCCATGGGCTTCGAATACACAATAGGTGAGCCCTACACATGGGCTTGATATACATCACAGATGGGCCCTGTACATGGGCCTTGTACACATCGAGTGGGTTGCATCAATGGGCCGCATTAATGGGCCTCATACACATCAAGTGGGTTGCATCAATGGACCTCAAATACATCAATTCAACTGCATCATGTGGGCCTCAAATACATTACAATAGGTTGGGCCCTGCTCATTCCAAATGGGACCATCAATGGACAACTTGGATGAAACACATACATCACGTGGGGGCCACATGAATGGACAGTGTGAATATAAAATACATACATCTATGTGGGCCCCCACCCATTCAAAAATTAGATGGACGGCATGGATGAAAACACATACGTCAGTGGGCCCAACACTGTCCCACGTTGACGGTGTGGACCGCATGCACAACACAGCAAGCCCCACCATTATCCATGCAAATCCACACTGTCTAAATATTGTTCATGCAAATTAAAACCTGTCCAACTGCTGGACAACGTGTACAGTACACCTAAATGAAGGTCAGGCCCACACAGATGGATGGTGTGGATCAAACAGATATATTAAAGGTGCACCCCACATAACTTGCTGGCGTCGATAGGTAGCGGCAATGACTGTTGGCCCACCGTCCAGATGGACGGTCTGGATTAACACATGCCACCGTGGAGACCCGCCGTCCTTACCATGGATAGTGTAAATGAAAACATACCAATCGAGGTGGGTCCACCGTTTTCAAAACACATAAAACACATGCATCTCTGTAGGGTCCATCGTTTTCAAACGGATGGACGCCTAGGATATAAGGCACATCCATTAAAGTGGGTCCCACCATCCCACACATGCCACACGTGTGGGATGGCCCAAAGGAAATGGACGGTGCTGGGGTCTCACGTCCTCAAACAGACGGATGGTCTGGATCATCAGACCCCAGCTCTTTTGTCAGCAAGTGGGTCCCACGTGCGACCCACCAGATATATACTTTATATATATATATATATATATATATATATATAATATCATATATTATTATTATTTATTTATAAAAAAAATCAAGCCAGCGTCCCTACCTCTGGTCTTCCTGATCTGGACGGACGGTGAAGATTTTCCACATACATCATGGTGGCTATGCACCGTCCAATCACTCCAGCACCGTCCAGATCATCTGGACAGTGTGGATGGAACAAGTATAACATGGTGTGGCCCACATAACTAGGTGGCGTCAATACATCAAGGTGGGCCGTGATTGGACGGTTTAGATGAAACTCACGTACTTGGTTGGCCTCAATACAGCAGGTACACCGGCCGATCTGCTTCCTATAGTAGTGGGTTCCACGTGCTGCATACAACACATCTTTAAGGTGGGCCCTGCGTATTGATCAAGCTGATATATGTGTTTTCACATCGTCCAGCCCCGCTGGACGGCCTGGGTAAAACAGATGGATGGCGCTGATACATACATCTAAGGTAGGCCCTACACGTGCAGCTGCTGGACGTGTGAAATTACAACACATACATCACACGTGCAGCCCCTGAACGTGTAGAGTTACAGTACATACATCATTGTAGGCTCTCATCTAGTCAATGGACGGTTCAGGTGCAACGCACCGAATCAAGGCAGCCCCACATGAACGGTTGGATGACACACTTTCATCAGGTGTGGCCTACTGGCCCTTCATCTAGATGGACGGTTTGGATGTCAGAGGTGGGTCCCATGCTTCATGGATGCAGCACACGTGTGGGGTGGGCAGCAGGAACACATACATTATGATGGAATCCCACCATCCAAAAAACCTCCTGACGGTGTGAATAAAAAAAAACATATGAGTCACGGTGGATCCCACCGTCCCTGATGGACGGTGGATATACATACCTTATGGTGGACCCCTCACGTCCAGCAGATGGACGGTGTGATAAATCACATACATTAGGGTGATGTCACGTCAAGGGCCCACCCATTTTGGGTTCAAGCTGATATTTATGTTTGCAGTTCATGCAGTCCAGCAGCCTCAGCTGCTGGATGATCCACTGCTAATCAATGGATCCCATACGTCCATCAAGGTGGGGCCCACATACATGTGGCTCAACAACTACATCCATTTAGGTGGCCAAATATATATATATATATATATATATATATATATATATATATATATATATATATATATAGGGAAAGAGAATCGAGAAATAAAGAAAGATCAGATGGTAGAGGGACCCCACCACTATGGGTCCCTCATAATCATCACAACACATGCATGAAATGGGTCCCACTTGTCCCAAAATCAAGGGTCGAGATCTACTCTAGAACACCCACCTTTCTTGCTTCTTCTTGGATTAATGGCACGCTCAACTCCTCGGCTACCACTTTAATGGAGGATGATGGTGATTAGATGGTGGAGATGGAAGATAGGGAGGTGGGCTACACTAATTTCTCTCCCATGGAAGCTATGGACGGTTGCTTGGAGAGAATGAGGGAGAGAGAGTTAAGAGAGAGGTTGAAAGAGAGAGATGGGTGAGTGATGTGGTGGGTGTACTTTGTGTAAGAGAGAGTTTGACTTTGGGGGTTGCTTGGGGATGGGGTTGTACTTTGACATGTGAGGTGATGTGTAATTGATTGATGGGATTTGATGTGATGTTCTCTTAGGTTTTGCAACAGCGCGGTGTTTTCCTCGAACTGAACGCGGGCACACATTTTCTGGCCTGGGTATCACCTCGGCGCGCGAGACGCGACATCGGAACCGCGGCGACAGTGCGGTCACTATGGTACAAGTCTCGGGTCGAACCGACTCTAAAATACGGGATACAACTCAGGATCGTGTGCCACTGCTATTAACGCGTTGTGGGTCGCCGAAATTCGACCGGGACGACCGCAAAAGCCTACGGAACGGTACGTGTTAGGATACGGGTCTTACAATTACCATCAGCCTTATCCAAGCTATGCGATACAAAAACATAATAAACCAATATCATATATTGAGCAAGTAATGTAGATCAGCCATGCAATGCGGAGACATAGTAAGCGAAATATTATATACCGAGGATATAATGCAATATGCAAATCCTGACGAGCCTTCGAATACTGTCAACCTCCTCTATGCCATTAAGTGCAAAGACATAGCAACCAAAAATGCCATATGTCGTGGATTAATGCAATATGCGGTGTGAATGAAATGACTAAGCTAGAATGTGAAGTCAGGATGATATTACGTAGTATCGCAGGTTACGGGATCTATCACAAGGGACTTCTATCCAAACCAGTCCCATACCTAAATTTGGATAGTCAAACTCAATGTGGTAAACTCCTGATCTCAGGTTAGTCGCGTGCCCCAACCGAAATCCTGGTCATTGAGAAAGTACACATAACAATTAGTTGCACACCACCAGCTCGAGTAGATAGTAAATGAATGAATGAATGGGTAAAATGCTAAGTATACAACTCCTACTCGGTAAGTCCACATATCAGTATTGTACATCTCTGGGATCATCACCGAGGTCAACTACACTCTACGCCAGCTTTCCGCCCCTATACAAGCGTACAACTGGGTAAGTGAAAGAGAGCTCACTATCCCCCTGCCAATATCGAGCCCAACTTGCCGATAGCGGACCCATTCCTCAAGCTAGTCAAACTCAACCTAGATATTACCCCCTCACTCAGGTGGGTAAGGTCACACCGCTTTCCAACCATCGAGCGAATGGCGTGGATACAACAGATACATCATGGCGTGAGTCCCACTTTCCAGCCATCTGGACGGTGTGGATTAGACCATACATCCATGGCTGGCTCACAGCAGGTGGGTTCCCACATGGGGCCACCAAATATTTATATAACATATATATATATATATATATATATATTATATTTTATGTTTTTTTTTGAATCAGTGGCAGCGTCTAGGCCTGGGATGACTTGGATGAATTCATACATCAAGGTACGGCCCCACACATAGGGTAGGTCCAACCACATAAATCATGTGGGCCCCACGGAACTTGCAGACGTGAAATAGCAGCACTAGTTACGTGGGACCCACCATCCCTGGTTTGGACGGTCTAGATAAAATCAAGGTGGGTCCCACGTGTAGAATAAAACACATATATCATGGCTGGCCCATGATCTGGACGGACTGGATAGGCCGGGCCTGGATATACAACACATCATTAGGTGGTCCCTCTTGAACGGTGAAGATGTACCGTTTGGATATAACAGTACCGTTTGGATATAACACATACCTCACCAGATCCACACAACATGCTGACGTCAATGCAGCTATGTTGTTGCTGGTTCCCACCATCCAGATAGATGGTGGAATAGAATACATATATCACGATGGGTTCCACATGGGTGGGGCCCACGGCTGCTGGGCAACATGGATAAAACACTTACATCGAGAGGGCCCCACCATCTAGACCACTGGACGGTGGACAGCGTGGATGAAACACACACATTTGGTGGAGTCCACGGAATTTGCTGACGTCACTGTGTCAGCTATATAGCTGGTGTGGTGGATCTTCACCGTCTAGCATCATGGTGGGCCACACATCAAAAAAGAGAAAGAGAGAGAGAGAGAGAGAGAGCGAGAGAGAAATCGGTGAAGGGGAGGGATCCCGCCACTATGGGCCCTCCCTATATAATGCATACATCAAGTGGGTCCCAAATCATGTGGACCCTATATCAAAATCAAATACTATGAACACCCACTATTGGATCTCCTCTTCCATCTTTCACCAATGCATGCTAAAGCTCCAATGGAACATGATTCAATGGTTGAGATTGATCATGGAGGGTGGGATTGGGTGGTAGGAAGGTGGGCCACACTAGCTTCTCTCCCATGGAGCTAGCTTGGATGGTGGGTTGCTTGGGAGAATAAGAGAGAGATGAGAGAGAGAGAGGTTGCAAGAGAGAGAGAGAGATGGGTGAGGGATGGGTGAAAGGTGATGGGTGTACTTGACATGTATGGGTGGAGAGAGAGAGAGTTGACTTTAGGGGTTGCTTTTGGGGATGGGACATGTACTTGATTGATGGGATTGATGGGACATGCTCTCTTGGGTTTTGCAACAGGCGGCATTTTCCTTGAACTGAATGCGGGCCCACATATCCTGACCCTGGTATCGTGCGTGAGATGCGGTGTTGGAACCTCGGCGACGGTGCAGTTGCAAGGATACAAGTCTTAGGTCGAGCCGACTCTGAAATACGGAATACGACTCAAGATCGTGCGTAAATGCCAGTTACAGATCGCGGGTCACTGGAATTCGACCAGGAGGACCGTAGAAACCTACGGAATGGTTCGGGCTAGGATACAAGTCTCACATCAGGAACATTTACTCGTCCCCACGTCATCCACAGGTGAATGGGCAGGTTGAAGCCGTTAAGAAGGTTATAAAGTAGTACCTTTCTGACTAAACTAGACTGAGCCAAAGGAGCATGGGCTGAAGAGCTTCCTAAAGTTCTTTGGGCATACCGAACTATGACTCGAACCGTAATGGGAGAAACTCCATTCTCACTAGCATATGGCTCGGAAGTAACTGTCCCTGTGGAGATCGGCCTACCTACCACCCTAGTAAGTTCGTTTAACGAGCAAGACAACGAGGAGCTGCTGACCCTCAACCTTGACCTCCTGGATGAAATCAGAAAGTTGGCTCGACTTCGGACAGCCGCCTATCAATGATTGGTGTCTTGATCCTACAATGCCCGAGTTAAAATTAGGCGATTCCGAGCTGGGGACTTAGTCCTCCGAAGAACTTTTTAGAATATTAAAGAAAGTGGTGCAGGAACGTTGGGGCTTAATTGGGAGGGCCCTTACGTAATCGCAAATACTATCCGGCCAGGTACCTACTGAGTAGAAGACCTAATAGGGCAGATCCTGCCTCATCCTTAGAATACCAAGTATCTCAAGATATACTATCCTTAGCTCGATCAAAGAGCAATCTACACCCGGCTCGTTTTCGTTTAACACTTAGAAGAATCATGTAAAGAATGTAGAATGCAAAATAAGTAGAAAAAAACGTATATATTCATTGATCAGTAAAGTGTTACATTGTCGGTTCATTGTTTACAATTGTATCGTATTGACAAAACTAATAAATGTTTAATGCTTGGATATCGGTAAAGGACGACGCTCGCCACTGTTGACATGCTTGGCCCCAAAGCTTGGTGTGCTTGAAGTGCCTGCAGCAAATGTGGGGAGCAAAAAGGAATTTTGCTCCACCTCACTAACTTTAGGGCTCAGCCTTGCCCACCGCACCAGGAGCTGCCCTAGAAGATGCTGATGGAGCCGCATTAGGAGCAGTAGCAGAGGTGTCATAGGTGTATACTTCGGGATCTACCTTAGCCTTGCCACTAGACCTTGACTCACCCTCGTCGAAGCCGGACAGATCTAGATGAGGGAAAGATTCTTTCATCACCTTGATACACTATGCGTACCCCTGTCGATAAATAAAGACTTGCTCCTCCTCATAAGCTGAAGATGAAAGATACTGTTCCACCACCTCAACCTTCACAGTCGTGAGAGTGGCCTTGGTCCTCACCGCGAGCTCCTGAAGCTTCTTGTAAGCCGAGGCACGTTCTATGGCAGCCTACTTGAAGGCTAACCTGGCCTATTCCAATCGAGTGGCCACGAGGTCCCTTTCCGTCATGACCGTCTCAAGAGCAGCCTTTGCCTTCTTGAGTTGGCCCTCTACAAAGACAGCCCGAGACTCAGTAACCGCCGAGCTTCCGCATCCCCGGCTCACCTAGTCATGGCGGATACCTCGGCATGGGCCTTCAGCATGCAAGGGGCGAACTGCACAAGGAGAAAAGTCTTTTTTTAAAATGGAGGAGTTTGAAGTAAAACAACCAAGGGAAATGGCGCTGTTACCTCGAGCAATAGTGTCCCGATCCTACCGAGCGTGTTTTTCAAGGAAGACGACTCCAGAAGGCCGAAGAACTCTCCAGCGAACATCTACCGACTAGCCCACGGAAGGATCTCTTCAAACTTTTGGTGGAAGGTTATCCTCTCTTCCTCAGCTACTCCCACCCTACATGGCCCCCTCTCTTCTGTCCTCAGGACAACGGGTGCCTCGTCCGGCTCTAGCTCAGGAGCATCTCGAGGGTGTTCAGAGGCCGCCGCTACCGCCTTCGTCACTGTCGCTTCCGTTGCCTCTGCCAGCTCTGTACCTTCCTGGACCTTGATAACATCCGGGGAGTAGGAGGGGTGGTCCTCGTCAGTCTTTCAAGGCTATCTTATGCCTCTTCGAGGCCCGGGAGGCCGAGCGGGGTGGGGGTCGAACCTGAGACGGGGGGCGAAGAATGGGCCGAGCCTTAGATATATTTGTGTTCAAAAAATAAGCGTCAGTATGGACATATATATAGCAAAAAAATAATAATCTAAGTCTCTCACCGGTCACAGTGGAGTCAAAGCCACACTCGGAAAGAAGATCCGGTTGGAGAAGACTCTTACAAGATCTCCTTTCCGGACTCAAGTCTCGAAAATTCTGAATCCGAGTTAGAGAGCCCGAGTCAAGCTCCAGAGGATGCTTAGGTATCACTAAAAGGGAGAAGTTGCATCAATAATTCGACAAAGATTTAATGGAGTTAATGCATCAAGTTTGACATCAGCACTACCTACCGCATAAAAAGTTCGAGGGACGAAAGGGCGGACAAGCCTATCTCTGCTGACTCCCATCTACCGAGGGCCCAAAACCACCTATCCCTCCAATGCTTATTCGATGAAGGAGGGTCGATTATTAAAGGCCCACCAGTATTTCGCCAAGAATAGAAAAAGAACTAACCAGGATGCTGAGTATGCGCCCGCACTTAGTACAAGTGAAGAAACTCATTCACACTTGGCTCGAGTTGTTGCATCTCGACCCAGAGCACCGCACAACAGAACAAGTCTCTCCACCCATTTGGGCCAATCTATCCTGGAGCTATGCCAATACTCCCCAGCAGGTCCCAACCAATCTTCTGAAGTGGTAATCGGAGACCGCATTGCAGCGCAACATGAAAAATTGCAACTGCCTTGGGAGGAGGCTGGTCGGGTAACTCTCCTGGCTGAGGAAGAGTCAAAATGACCGAGTCTGAAATATGATATCCGGATCGGATTTTAGACAGCTCCTCTGCTGTCATTACGAAAGGCACGGGCCCTTTGACTCATCCTCCGGCCTCAACTTCCTCCTCACGGCCCTCCTCAGGATTTGAATGACCAGAGGAGCCATCAACGACCACGTGCTCAGGAGGTGAGTCCGACGTTTCCACTGAAACTATTGGTCTCTCTGTTGGAGGGTCCATTACCCTCTGTGCATGACGGAACAGCGCGTCTGCCTCTCCGGCAACCTCCACTAGCAGTGAGGGTGATTCTAAAGCCGCTCACTTCACCCTCACCGCTGTATTCTCCCTCCCTAGGGCTTGCGGGGCCTGACATTGTTGAAAGAAAAGAAAGGGATGGAGAAGGAGCTCACCAAAAGAGATTTGAGAGTGCCGGAAACAGCGACAAGAAGGATTATTATGTTGGAGTCCGTAAGAGAGAGCGAGGAGATGAAGGAAAAATCGAAAGAGGCACGAAAATGGTGAAACCATGCTTAGGGCGACCCTTTTATTATAGAGCCACCACGTGTCTCCAACATTAAATGAGGAGCCGAACCGACATTCCCTCGAGTGCCTTATCTTTACACGTGGCGGCACCCCATGTGTTGCCATCGAGTATACCGCCACGTGTCCAATCTCCATACGTCCTGGCACCGAAACGACGGGTGCTTCGCTCGTGCAGCCTCGATAAGTGAATCAGCATGTGGTCAAGCGAGACGACGTGTCTCAGAAGCCGCGCGAACTGCCCTGCAATTAATAAATGCTTCATCATGAACTTGACTCAAGTACAACCCGACTCAATTCTGAAATACTCCCTGATCGCCTTAAGGCAATGCATAGAGTAGGGGGGCTCACTGTTGGGAGAAAAAAATTTGACAAGTCCTTGAGTTAGCTTGAGGGTCAGAAGAGTCAGTGGAGCGATGGCTTAGACTCGTCGAGTGCTGAGTCCAGATAAAGCCCAAAGTCCATAAAAGGCTAGATGGAGAGTGTAAGACCCGTGTCCTAATCCGTACTGTTCCGTTAGCTTCCGCGGTCCTTCGGGTCAAATTCCGGCAACCTTCGCACTGTATTCGGTGTTTGCGCACGATCCTAAGCCAGGTCCCGCACACCGACGTCGGCTTGGTCCGAAAGTTATATCATAGAGACCGCGTCGTCGCCGCTGTTCTAACGCCGTGACTTGCGCACCGAACCGATACCCAGGCAAGAAGATGCCGATCAGCGTTTATTCCGAAGAAACACCGCGCGTTGCGGATTTCGAGGGAATCTCTACAATTAGTCCCATCAATCAACCATTAAAGCATCCCATACCTCAAGTACAACAACCCATCTCCACCTTTTACAAAAGTCTACCCTCTTTCCACCTCACCACTCCTCTTTTTCCCATTTTCAACATCAACCATACCTCCTTTTACAATTTTCAACCCAAACCATCCCCCATCACTCCATCACCCATCTCTTTCTCTCTCCCTTTACAACTATCTCTCTTATTCATTTTTTTCAAAAATCCAAATCCAAGAGAGAGCACCATACGTATGAGTCCCCCATGGTGAGAAAACTTCATTTGTGAGGTCCACCTTTCCTACCCCTTCATCTCTCATCTCAACCATCCATTTTTCATCTTCCTCCATCAAAGAGAAGCACAAGGAGCTAAGGAAGCCAAGGGAGCAAGAAGATCAAGTGGTGGGTGCCTTGATAGGGTAGATTTTCATATTTTTAAGATGGGCCAAGTGAGGCCAACCGATCAATGGTTTGGATCTCACTTTGGACCCTAAGATGTGGCCGATGGCCCACTTGGATCATCATGATCATTCCATGATGGGGCCATTCTCCATGGACCCCATCATGATGTTTATTTTCTTGTATGCTTAGGGTCATCTAGACCATCTATTTTAGTGGAGAAAGGATCTCCACCGTTGGATTTCAATTCCATGGACCCCACATGTAATGGGACCCACTTGATGTATGATTTAGTGCAAGGGAGGGCCCATAGCGCCGGGGTCCCTCCATCACGCGGGTCTCACTCTCTATCTCTCTCTCTCCCTCTCTATTTCCTTTTCTTTTTATATGTGTGATCATAACAGGGTTGTATGGCCCACTTGGATGGATCCCACCCTGAAACATGCATCCTTTCCAAGCCATCTACAAGTGGGCCCACTTTGTGTGTAGTATCCACGCCATCCTCCATGAGGTGGCCCACATAAGCAAGGCCCACCTCTAGTGTATTTATAGAGTCCAGTGTCCAGGGACGCTGGACGTTTCAGGGGAAATGTAAATGTTAGCTTGGTTTGGGGATGGCCCACTTGTGTAGGCTCCACCTTGATGTATGTATTAAATCCATGCCGTCCATTCTTTTCCCAAACCTGTTTTAGGCGTTGAGCCAAAAGATGGGGTTAATCGGACCTTCGGGCGGGCCATACCATACCAAATGGCGGTTTTCACCATTGAAACCTTCCCTAACTTCCTATACGCCAAAACATGTCCGATATTGGACTTGAACTGCTCGTGGTGAGCCATGGAAGAGCACTGGATGGCGTGGATTCCCTGGATATGGACCCCACCTGCAAAATCCTTAAAAAATAAAAAAAATAATAAATAATTTTGAACACAGCAGCAGCAGGCGCTGCCTGCGCTCAGCGGGCGGGCGGACTGGCCGCCGTACAGCCCAGCACGGCTGTAGCCGTGGGCCCCACCTTGATGTTTATATGCTATCTAAACCGTTCATATGGTGGGCCCCTACCTGACGTGGGCCCACCCCAAAAATCAGCTCGATCCAAGACTCAGGTGGCCCACACCGTAGGAAACAGTGTGAATTGAACTCCACCCTAGAAACCTTTTCTGGGCCCACAGAAGTTTGGGATCAAGGTGAAATTTGTTTCCACCCTTCACCTGGGTCCAGGTGACCTTATCAACGGCCTGGATGGAATATAAACATTATGGTGGGCCCCACATGGAGCCCACAGTGATGTAAGTGTTTTAGTCTCACCGTCCGCCTGGACGGTGGACGTGGAGCCACTGTGATGAGTGTGTGGGCCCACTGTGATGTGTGCGTGTGTGTGTGTATATATATATTATATACTATATTTTATGTATATATTTTTACTAATGTTGAGGCCCATGATTGAGGCCCACCTTGATATATAGGTAAGGCCCACCTCAGTACGTGTGGCCCATGGTTGAGGCCCACTTTAATGTATATATAGAGCCCATGGGTCGAGGCCCATTTAATGTATTAGGGGCCCATGGGTCGAGGCCCATTAAGATGAAATGTGGCTAATGTGAGTAGGCCCATTTGATGCATATATGGGGCCCAACTGTCGAGGCCCATTTGACACATGTAAGGCCCATAAGATTAGGCCCATTTGATACGTTCTAAAGCCCACAGTTTATAGTCCATTGCAATGCACATAAGGCCCATTGGTGCGGCCCATTGATGTGGCCCACTTAATGAATATAAGGCCCATGTGACTTGGCTAATTTGATGTATTTAAGGGCCCAATGGATGTACCTAAGGTCCATTGCAATGTGTGATCCCAAAATAACTTATGAAATGATATTTGTGGCAGTCGTGCCTTGGGAGCAATGTTGGTTTGACGTCCACATTGTAAGTGTAGTGTGGTTAAATGTCCGCATTATGACTTTCCCTTGGGCCCACTGTTAGGCCCATATGTGTAGTGTGTAGGCCGTCTAGGCCCATCTTCATTATGAACATCATCCACCCCATATAACATATTTAATTCCATGATTCATGATCATATGCATCATACGTATGCTTGATATGAGAAATGACTGATCATAGCATAGCCTTCGGGCAGATTGTTTAGGGGCTCCCGTACAGGGGGTGTTGCCCTACATGAGCGCACGATACGCGCAGGATTTGCTGCATGACTGAATAGTGTGATTCATGCATTCGCATTGTGTGGTATGGTTACTGTACGCCCTAGCGACATCAGGGCCGTAGCCTCCACAGACGTATCGTGGTTGGCAGGATTGGATACCGAAAATACTGTTCTACATGGGGTGCGATAGATATCCCTGGGTGAAAGTCCCTAAACCCTTATGGTACCAGGAGGTTGCTCCAACGTCTAGACCGAGTGGGTGCATGAGCGCTGGGTGCCGATTACCAGACGGTTGCGCTTTCCACTGTGTCATGGTCGGTTGGAAGGGGGTGTGGCCTTACCCGCCCGAGAGTAGGGGGCAATGCTAGGATGAGACCAGCTCGAGGAATGGGTCCGCTATTGACGAGCCGAGCCCGATATTGGCAGGCGGATAGTGAGGTCTTTTCCACTCACCTTATTGCGCGCGATGGGGCGGCAATCTGGCTTGGAGTGTACTAGACCCCGGTGATATTCCAGATTTGAGCCGTATTGACATGTGGACTTAGATGAGGATTTGTATGCTTGACTTGCATTTTGCATTGCATGGCCTTGGTATGGCCGACATCATTCTTTGCACCGCATGGCCTTGGTACGACTAATGGGATTCTTAGCATTCATCAGCATGTTCCGCATTACTCTGATACTGCATGACTACATTATCACCTTGAGCATACACTTTCACCACCCTCTAAGCTTTCTATAAGCTTATGCACGACCGTTGCGTGCAGGTGACGTTGGCAGCAGCGATGAGGCTTGGACGCGTGGCTGATCTTCTTTTGGAGTTTTGGTCTATCTTCATTGTATTTCCCTTATGCTCATTGTACTTGTAAAGTTTTTTTATTATAGTGGAAATGTGATGGAGTTTTTGGTTGTTGTTTGTGGGTTATGCCTTTGGTTATGCTTATTACGAATCAAACTGAAGTTGAAAATCCTCCTTGTAGCATCCCAGGATCGGAACCTGGCGAATGGGCGCTGGGAGCCGAGAATGGGGTTCTACGGAGGCTGTCGGCGCCGGATTCGGCGATCGGGAATTTTGTGAGCCCGGTCTCCGAGTTTGGGGCGTGACAGAGAGAGTAACTCAGATCATGAGGCACCTAGCCTGACCGTGGCCTAAATGTCCTGAGCCATAAAGTGAAACCTCTAAGGGAGGAAGTGCATCTCAAGGCTCAATCAAAAGCCTTACAGAGGAAAGCCTAAACCGACCTATGATCAGTTGGCCCTAGAGCGGCCCGAACTTTAGTCCGACCCATAAATTGAGTTGTCTAATAGAGTGGGAGGAGATTAGCTGTAAAACTTTTCTCGGCACGACCGTGTTGAAGAGATAAGAGTCGACCGAGCTATATCGCTCCATATCCAGAAGTTGCCTAGTAAAACTCTGGATCTCTACTCGAGATTTTCAGGAGATAAGGCTAAGATCTCCAAAAATCCAGGAATATCAGGGATTATGGATCCCAAGAGATTGAGATCTACTCTAATTGTGGAAGCCCTACGGGGTACGACACCATTATAAATATAAAGACCGGTGAAAGGTACATGCAAAAAAAAAGTCTCGCCCTAAAACCTTTATCCTAAAACCCAGATTCTGACTTAAGCATCGGAGGGTCCCCTGGTAAAGCCAGGGTCACCTTTTTTCCTTCTTCCTATGCAGGTCCAAGGGCCACAAAGGGGGTGAACTAAAAACTACATAAGGTATAGTTTCATGGAAATCTAAGCCGTCAAAGTTGACAACCTAACTATTAATGGTGCATGGTCTAAGTTTTACTAAGAGTTTAAAACGATGATACTAATTACCTGATTTTTCCATTTGAATCTCAATCACTCCATCCATCTAATAGCCATTGATAATATGGCTAACATATTAATTATTTAAGGGATATGCTTCATCCATAGTGTGACTCATATTAAGAAATTAAGGGTAGCATGCATGTACTGACATACAAATTAGATAAAACTATCATGCACATATTGACATACAAATTAGGTAAAACTACCATGCACATACTGACATAAAATGAACAAGGTAAATAAACCCTATCCAAAATCAGAAGTAAATAAACCTAACATGCACATACTGACATACAGATTAGGTAAAACTTTCATACATTCAATACCCTTTGTATGATGAATGCCTTTGTAGCATGTAACTAGATGAACATTGTCTGTAACCGTAATAGCAACCCCCTCCTCCACCTCCACCTTCATTGCCAGAATCATCCTTTGGCTCTCTTTTTATGGATTTAACTACAGGAGAACTCTAGGTCGACTCCGAGCTGGATGTGTCTAAAAAATAGTCGTTCACCCCTACTGAATCAGATGGTGGGGATGCCTTCCCATCATCCTTATTCATAGATGCAACAAGTTTTTCAAACGCTTTTTATAATCTGATTTGTACGGGATTCCCAACCACCTATAAAATGTTCTAAGACTTTTAAGAAACTTTGATAGTTTACTCGTGCCTGCTTTAACATCATGTTGTCTCGGAGGTGGATATTGTTGTCTAGTACTCCTTGATCTGGATGCCATTTTCAAGCTTTCTTTAATGGCCTCTTTATAATCATGTTCTTCTTGTTCCCTTAAAATTCTCTCTTGTTCTTCTTATCTACTAACTGTGGAAGGCCTGAAACAAGAGGCAGTTATTCTGCTTAACAAGCTAAATGTTACATTTTATTCGAGAATGACTTGAAATAAATCTCAAACTTCCTAAGGAGCTTTACCACATGATGCATCGTCTCCTCCCCAACAAGTTAAATGTAATTTGAGGCAATTTTTTTGTTGACAAATTGCTTTCCACACAACTTATATTGTAACTTTATCCTTTTCATCTTGGGAGTAGACTTAGACTCTATAATCCCAAATATCTGCCGATGCATCATCTTCTGATGACATATCTACAGGTGTATATCTGGTTAGGTTAAGACAACATAAAAAATAAGTTAAAGTGATGAATGAATGCAATTACCCAATAATATAATAAGAGATTTAAACAACATTAACTAATTGAATAGTATAAATGAAAAGAGAGAAATATCCATCCACCCATAACCATAATATTACAATTTAACCGTTAAAAAATAATTACAAATATCATGATATAACTTTTAAGCAAATGCAACAGAAATAGAAGACAGTGTCTCATCTTGTAGCTGCAGGTATTGTCTCATCATGTTTATCACTCTTCTCTTTATTGAACTCCTCATCAACAGAGTTCCCTTTCCCCCATACCGGACACGGCCGATCCTGTGTACAAATGAGCACTTCAACGATTCAGGTGTAAGTGAGCTTCTATACTTGCTTACGACCCTACTCCCTATACTAAAAGTAGATTTTAAATCCACGATTGAAATTGGAATTAATAATAGTCTCGTGCCATTAACGAGAGCACAAGGTATTGTGAATTACTAGATCTTGTCCTCCACCAGTCCAAAACATCAAATTCATCACATTTGGATTTTACAACTAGAAGTGGCTCCTTAAGATAGTCTTCAAATTCTGATACAAGTGTGAGCATTTGAGTCTCTTTCCGTTGTGCCATGTAAGACATGAAATCATCTATCATTTCTTCTTGTAGTTCATCAACAGTAAAATTAGAACCCACTTGAGGAGATTTGTCTTTTGCAGCACACACATAGAAATTGTACAATGCACTGATTGCATCACGAATCTTATCGACCTTAAGGACACCCATCGCACCATACAACTTACTACATATGAATTTAACCATCATCATCTTGTATCGGGGATTAAGAACGACTGCAACAGCCATTACCAGACCATACTTGGACCAATACTTATCAAACTTTACCTACATACCTATGGTTATTAAGTGTAAAAAGTTTAGTCCACTACTGCTTTTGGGCAAGGCATCTTTTACCTTCCAAATTTTTGGCAGAAATATATTTGTTGTTGGATACTTGCTTTCCAAAAATTTCTTCATATTGTTGTAAAAAACTGAAAGGAACTTGTGAACTAATTCAACTCTTGAACAATCATCTTTAGAAGGCAACCAAATATATGCACCATCACGCTCCGCATAGTGAGAGAATGCATGTCTCAAAGTTATCGCTAAATCTAACATTTTAAAAGTTGAATTCCAACATGTCGTGATGTCCAGCTTCATTGTTCTTTGAGTTGACAAATTCAACCGCTTCACTATCTCATTCCATGTATGTAATCGTGAAGGTGACCCTCATATGTACTTCACACTGTCTCTTATCTTCTCAATCATGGGATCAATTGTTTTAAGGCCATCTTGTACAATTAAGTTTAAGATGTGGGTACAACACCTACCGTGAAATATCTTTCCACCAAAATATAGGTCACCGGTGATCCTAAACTGCTTGCGCAAATTCGTTATCATGCTATCATTTGTAGAGGCATTGTCTAGAGTTATTGAGGAGATTTTCTTCTCAATTCCCCACTCCACAAGACATCTATACATGCAGTCTAAAATCATCAAGCCACTATGAGGAGGTGCAAGATTATAAAAGTTTATGATTCTCTTGCAAAGCCTCCATTCGGCATCAATGTAGTGAGCAGTTAGTGACATATATCCCTTTCGTTGATTGGATGCCATCTACAAATCTAATGTCGGGCTAATTAAGGAAATCGTTTCCAACTCTCCTTTCAACTTGATCTTCTCGCTTTCATATATTTTCATGCACACTCTTTTTATTGTTGTACGAGAGACCTTCTCGTATCTGGGGTTAAGGCATCTGGATAGTTCGACAAAAGCAGGACTCTACTATCTGAAATGGTCTTTCATCAGTAATAATTAACTTGGTCGTCAACTCATTCATCAGCTCTTTGTTATACTTGTAGATGGACAATGTGGCATCCGATGGACTCACTGTAGATTGCGTAAATGAAAGTATTTGTTGGCCTGATGCCGATGTTCTCACTTTTTTATAACACTTTGAAATATGTTTATTCAGAGTTGTGGTTGAACCATTTGCTTGCTTAACATACTGAGTCTTGTAGTACTTACATTGTATTTTCACAGTGCCGTTCTTAAGGGTTACTTCTTCAAAATCGTCCCACACTACTAATCTTTTTTTCACTTTTCTTGCAATATGTGACTGTGAGCTACTAACATCAATGGGAACCTCTTCAGGTTCAAGACCTAATCCTTCATCTTTAAGGATCATCGGCGATGTAATTGATAGACTGCCTGGGGTATTGGAAAGACCCTTACTTTCCATCTGATAGTTGAAATATATTAAATCCTATTAGCATTAACAATCCAATTCTAACAGAGTTATACTAAATCCTAAATTAGTTACCCATCCAATGTTGGATAGATTGTAATACTTTTATATTCCCATTTAAATGTCCACGCCGAAAATCAAGCAGTATCTCCCCATGCCTCTCCAGATAAGTTGATCTTTCATTACATTTCGATGCCAAATATCTAAGTAATGTGAAGATATTTGGCATTGGAAACGAAACGGAAGAAACATATCCAGAGAGAAATGAGGAGATGGACCATGGATCAGGCATGAACATTTAATAGATTATATGAAAGTATACTATCCATCTAACCTTGAACTATCCAAAATGGGATAATTTGAGTGACTTCTTTGTCACTAAAAACATATTATATCTATGTCAGGCCACATAGAAATCCTCAAATGGGCAACTAATTATCTAACTCACAATCATAAGTCACAATTAAATCCTAAATTAGTTATTCATCCAAGGTTGGATAGATTGTTATACTTTCATATTCCCATTTAAACATCCATGCTGAAAATCCGGCAGCATCTCCCCATGCCTCTCTAAATAAGTTGATCTTCCACTACATTCTGATACCTAATATCTAAGCAATGTGAAGATATTTGTCATTGAAAATGAAATGGAAGAAACATATCCAGAGAGAAATGAGGAGATGGATCGCGAATCAGGCATGAACATTTAAATAGGTTATATGAAAGTATACCATTCATCTAACCATGAACTGTCTAAAATGGGACAATTTGAGCAATTTCTATGCCACTAAAAACACACTATATCTATGTATGACCACATAGAAATCCTCAAATAAACAACTAATTATCTAACTCACAATCACAATTTCGCAAGTCACAATAATTTTTTAACTGTAATAAACAATGTAAATGGAAATACCAACAAGCAATGTAAATGATAATTCTAACAAATTAACTACTAATTGCAAATTATACAAACATATTAAGCAGTAAGCAATAACCAACAAGCAATAAGCAATGTAATACATATACAATTATATAAATATATTAAGCAGTAAGCAATAAGCAATAAGCAATAATTTTATCCCTAACATCCAAATTAAATTGATTCTATGAAGTCTAGTGCCTTAGTCTAGTTGTATACATGTACAAGTGAAAATTTAATCCAATCTAATAAAATTTCATAACATCTAATACAATTTCATACCATTTAATCCCATCTAATACAATTCCATACCATTTAATCTCATCCAATAAAATTCCATACCATCTAATACAATTTCATACCATTTAATCCCATTTAATACAATTCCATACCATTTAATCCCATCTAATAAAATTTCTTACCATTTAATACAATTTCATACCATTTAATCCCATCTAATACAATTCCATACCATTTAATCCCATCTAATAAAATTCCATACCATCTAATATATTTTCATACCATTTAATCCCATTTTAACAAATAGTTTACCCCTTCTGTATGACCCACTTTGATGATATTTTTATTGTTTTATATATCCACACCATCCATCCATTTCTCCAGCCCATTATAAGAAGGGATACCAAATTATGCAGATCCAAATCTTAGGTGGATCACCATTAAAAATTCCATAGGCCCATCAGCGAGCCAGGGTGGGCGGATTTTAGGGATTTAGGGTTTAGGTTGCTATCAGGTGCGGGCGGACGGGACCAACAGCGAGACAGGGTGAGGGTGGGCCGCATAGCTAGCTAGGGCAGGCAGACGTGACCACCAACAAGCCAGTGGACCGAACAACGAGCCAGAGCGGGTGGACCACGAGCTAGCCATGGCCGATCGACGAGCCACGATTGCACATTGAGCCAGTGCGGTCCACTAGCGAGATAGGGTGGGCCACCGCTCCAAAATACTTAAATACATGATAAAATTAAAAAAATAAAAATGAATACCTACCTGATAAATGGAGATGAGATGATGAACGATGATGATGAGTGGGCCGAATCGAGATAGGTTGGCACTCGTTCGGGTAGAGAAAGAGAGAGAGGGAGGGATTTTAGGGATTTAAAGTTCGTCGGGTTTGGGTGTGGGTGGGTAGGTAAAAAGTAAAGAGTAAAAAACTACACACACACACACACACACACACACTTATATAGACCCGGATCGGATCGGTCCAGATTGACATTGATCCGAACTCGATCCGATTTACGGTCGGATATGACTGGGCCAACTCAATTTGATCTGATCCTGGCCTTCGGTTCACATCGGATCGGGTCGGATCGGTTCGGTTTTTGCCCATGTAACGACCTTGGAATTTTCTGTGCTAATCATTCCTTAAGTAGTTGTTTTGGGGTAAGTAGCGCTTTACTCGATTGCTTGTGAAATCCGCATCAATCACTTTAAATTGTATCTACATGGCTCTAAACGTGTAGATTAGTGAGCGCTACGTTACTCTGAAACCTGGGATCCATCGCTAAATCCAGTTGTTCTGGGGAATTTTTGGAAGATCTGGATCGGACCTAGACCGCGCGTCGAAAGTCCGATAGCGATGATCTTAGGCTGTTGCGGTCACCGAGTTGGGCATGACTATCATCTCGAAAATCAAGTCCATGTGATGCTCTGGGTCAATTTACTTGAGCTCGGAGTGAAGAGTGTGAGAACGGTTGGAATTTATTAAGCTTTTTATGAAATCTGAGTCGTGTCGCTTGCGCGACGATTTTAAGCTATCTGACCGTTGGATTCTGACCCAATTTCACCCTCTGATCAGGATATTTGGCCCAAGCATATCCTAGTGCTTGTGGACTTGATCGAGTTTCCGTGACCGTTAAATTGAGTGTGGTCCGCCACGGCTGATCTGAAGAGCCGGTCGGTATGAAAACTCAGCTTGACCTAGATCCATGGTCAAGGAGCTTAAGTCCGACCTTTCGTGGTTATAGGCCCACCAGAAGTGCTTCGTTGGATCGAGAAAGGCTTACTTTGGTTATAACTTAAGTATACCTTGACCCTGGGGTTATTTTCATCAAGGATAGGCCTATTTATAGTCCTTAAACCCTAGCTCTCTTTTCCATACGATTTTCTCTAACCCTAGCTTGGAAAGAGAGTGGAAAAGAGAGAGAAAGTGAGAGAGATAAGTTGGTGAATCATCTTGGATTCTTCTTTGTTCTTCTTCATCTTTGAATCTTCGCTTTGAATCGTTCTTCTGACGATTCTGAGTTCCTTTTGGGGTGAGTTAACCTAACCCTAACCCGTGTTAGAGCTTAGATTAGTTTTGGAGTTGTTGTATCTCATTTCTATCATTGCTTTAGGGTATTCTAGCGCCGTTGACGAAGACAACTCGTCTAAATCAGTTCAGTGGTTCTTTCTTCGCTTAAGGTGCGGACTTTAAGTGTATAGGTTATGGTTTTCAAGGCTTTCAATCCCAGTTAGTGATTTATTCTTGTTATGGATGAGATTTCACATGCCAAATGTTGTGTTTACATTGCTTTCCTGATATGCATGTGCTATATTGAGATTTGTGTATTCTAAGTGTATTTATAAAGTACCGTATACGTATAAAATATGCACTTATGATTGCCATGATTATTTGTCATGTATGTATGCTAGACGCATGTAAGACGACTCCTTGGTAAAAGGAATTGTCTAACTGCATGTATTCCAACATACGTCATGTATGTTGTTCCATGTATGCTAAGTGTTTGTAGAAATGCATGAATGACCTAAGTGTAACTGATTACACGAATTGTGGGCGTTGAGAAGTGATTCTCAATACTCCTGTTGATGTGCATGATTTCCCTTATGCAAGTTACATTCCAAGTTATTTAAATTCAAGCACTACTTGTGCTTACATTTATGTTAAGTTGATATTCCTCAAGTGCTTATGTACCATGATTTAAGCTGTTGTTCCATTACTGTTTTACATTCCATATGAATATTTGTTGTAGTGTAAGGTGTGTGGGACTATGCATTAGTCCAGGAAATCGGTAATCGACTCTATATTCGTGGTTGAGATTGCTTTCGCCACGTAGGACGTATTAGAAGAACCCGAGCCGTATTAGAGTTGGCGGCAGTGGTTTAGCCACGCAGAGTGTTTGTGCACTCTATGTCGTTCAATTCAACGTGCGCTCGTGTTAGTCGAGTTCGTCAAGTAACCCGATTGTCCGATGTATGTTAACCATGTATGGACGCTACTGCTTGAATCTGGGGTACCGAACTTACCAGTGACATCCTATTAACTATGGTACTTGATCCGCTAAGACTCATGAGCCGGACATGGTGGTATGGGACACCGTGGTCGAGCTATCGGCCTACGCTGGGGTGACGAGCCTCCCCGTAGTGACCAATGAGCAATTAAACTCGTGAGCCGATTATGGTGGTATGGGACACTATATTCGTGCTGTCAGCCTACATTGATTGGTGACGAGCCCTTTGTAGTGACCTCGAGCATACCTGGATACCGCAATGAGGTGACGAGCCGAACTGTGGTAGGAAGGGCATGAAAGGCGTGCATTCATTGGTGACGAGCCCTTTGCTACGACCTCAAATATATAATCGTATGAGATGTCTAGGATTGACGACCCTAGTATGGATCACTGTTTGGATGGTGATATGAGGAAGGTATCTTAGCTTCCCAATCCTGTTGTGTGAAACGGACTAATAACAACTTGGTAATCATATCCATGCACCGCATTTGCATGTGCTTTGTAGATGTGGCGCACTTTGAGGCGATGTCATGCGTAACGTAAGATGAAGACGTTGAGGGTATACGCGTGAGGGCACGCATCATTTCGCATACATCCTTGCATTAACAAGAGTACTTAGGATTTATTTAATCGTTCTGCTTTATCATTACTGTTTGATTGAACTGATAACATGTTAACCAATGCCTTATTGTTCCACTGAGTTGATCACTCACTCCCACGTTTCTGGGGCGGTGTTAAACACCCACCAGACTCTGTCTTAGGCCCTGATGTTGCAGATGTGGATGCGACTTCTGAGGCAGAGCGGGAGTTGGATGATGACGAGGCTGCCTTCTCCTATATGCAGTTTTCAGACGGGTTTTAGCGAGCCTCGGTCTGATGTACGGGATCTTTGGAATTATTTTTGGGAACTTAATGATGTAACTTGATACTTATAAGTTTGTTAAATAACACTTCCATACGATCTGGCTTGTATATGTAATTCAGGGATTTACACTTGTACACATATTTTGCTATAAGTCTTCCGCTTGCTTTATTCACTTATCCCTGAATCATATCTATGTTTTTAGCTTAATCTATTCCATGTTTTATGTACTAATACAGTCAACATACATTCATCATTAAATATGTTGCATAAGTGATGTTTTGGAACTTGGGAGTCGAGTTATGCTCGACCCCCGAATTTCAGGGCGTTACAGCCCAGCTCTAAGCATATTCATAGGGTAGGGTTTGCCATCTAATGATGGGTTGCACCTTTGCCTTGCATACAAAATGACTTTCAATATAGATAAAGTGAAATATTGAAGGGGTTCTTACAGTCAACTGTGAAGAACAGCTGCAGAACACCTTTCCGAGTGATAAAATAAATCCTGCGTATGAGGGTAGACTCAAATTATAGCTAAAATTACCACCTACTTGATTATCATTACGGATTACACTATGGAATGTAAACAACATACTGAAAGTAAAGGATTATACTAAGAAATATAATTTTCTTAACAGAGAAAGTAAATGATTACACTATGAAATGTAAATTGACTAGTAATTGAAATGATAATTGAAAGGTAATTTTTAGTTTCATTGGGTTGGTATGAAACGAAATCTTTCTATTAAATTCATTTACTATTTATAGCCTTAATCAAGCTATCTGTATCCATCTCATGTTCTGACCATTGCTGTAACCGTTTGAGCACTAGATGGCATTATGGAGACTTCCTTCCCACCTGTCCCAGTAATCACTCCTACACGATTGCATTCCTATCGGCCGCTCAAACAATGACGTGGAACTGTCTGATAGTTTCCTACTATTGTTTGCTAAGAAATCTTTTCAAATGTCCAAATACACCATGTAGATTTGTACAAATCACACGTAACTTGCGTTGATTGGTTCCCATGAGGAATGACGATAATAAGGATGAACATTGTCCCCCACATCGCTTCACCTTAGGGAAAAGGGGAAAGCTACGTGCCACCTCGCATTAATGCAACATTTATTGCCTACACGTGGCAGCAAGCCGATAACTATCTTTGGCCGATTCAATGTAACAGTTCAACAATGGTTGCACTTTATTGAAGTAAGAGCCAAACCCCGTGCTCACATGTGCTCTTACATTATTTCCCTCATAATCGCAATGATGCTGTAATAAATGCTCCTCTCTCGGCCAATATAAGCATCCTTTCGAATTTCATTTTCACTCTTACATATTTATTTCTTATTCTTCTAAGCACTCTGAACTCCAACATTTTCTCGAGCAATGGCTGCCTCCTCATCTTTCCCTCCATCATTCCAACAAAATGATCTTGTTATAGTGATGGATGCTCTTGCTGATAAGTGCATCGATAAGACAATATTTTAATCACTCATTGGCGATTACTACTACTTGGGTCTAGCATTCACTCCAACAATGAGAGTTGAAGAAGTTAGCATAATGGATCCTTTGTTTCCTATCTATCCGGGAAAAACTCTGCTGATCTAATCCGAGTCTATCCCTGATTCTACCAATGCCTTGAAGAACCATCGATCATGGATGTTTGGTTCGCCCGTGTCTCATCTCAACATGAGACAACATGGAGAACATCGGGTATTTATGAGTGTATCAAGCTCTCTGTTTATGATTATCCATCAGATCCATCCCTCTTCGTTGCGGCTTAAACATTCTGGAATTCATCGAACAATATGTTTTTCTTCAACTACGGTCCCATAAGTCCAACCATGTTTGATATCACGGCTTTAACCCAACTTTTCCCCTTTGGTGAAGCCATTTATCTAGGTTTCGCTCAAAAAGATGCCAAGCCTTCTCGAATAAGGCTAGCAAAGCCTATTCTCACTTCATGCAGGCTTATCGCAATCTTAGCGAACCAATCGATTATAAAGAACATACAACTTTCTTACTGCTTTGGATCTGTCGACATCTACTCTGTGTGAATGCTCTGCAAATAACTACTAAATTTATTTCTCTGGCTGAGGCCCTTGCCCACCATCGAAAACTCGCATTGGTGCCCTATATAGAGGAATTTACGAAGTTACCACCAAAGTTTTATATCTTAGAGAAGGACCGTTGTAGTTTCTTCAAATGTGGATCTACGAGTACTTTCACCCTTCTCGTATACATCACTCCATTCATTCCAAAGCCGCTTACACTTCTTATGGCGAACACATCATCCACTCTCCCCAAGAAATTAACTCTTTTTTAGTGTACATGAGTACATTGTTTTTTTCTTCGAGTAAAGGCAGATGGAATCAATCGCTCACTCCATTCCATGATGGAGAATATGGACTTGTCTGGTTTACTGGCCAATACCCATAGGAGACTAATAATGGAGCATCCTAGATGCATCTGGCTTGGGAAAGTACCTCATTAGTCTAGACCTTCCATATAGAGGTTCGGTTGAATCCAATAAAAATACCATGACCGAAATTAAATAGTATTGCCAGAATTTTCTTTCCAGGTAATTCGGTTTGGTTTAATGCATCCCTTATCCATTCACCCAGAATACTTGCAACCAACCTCCTTTCAGTCGGTGGGTCTTCGACAAAGCCAAGCTCTATTGGTCTCTCCATTATTCTTTTCAAGAAGGCAACCTGGCTCTTGATCTTCCCTACTATCCAAATCAACCACATGTAATGGATACTTTCCCTGTTCGTTGGGAGAGCCATTATCAAAGGTTATTGAAAAAAAAAATCTCCTAAAGAGATTATAGCTCAACTTTCTTTGAAGCTTGAGCCTAAAGGAAAGAAGAGGGAGCATCCTCATCGGGCAATACACCGAGCCGAAAAATAAATAAGTTGAAGACAAGATTGGTTGTGACATCTTCCTCTCAAACTTCACCAATTAAAGTAACAACTGCTCTTCCAAGGTGCTAAAAGTTGTGGCAAGGATTTCTATTGCTCCTACACATCCACCAATCCGTCAACCTCCATAAGCTTCAAAGAGTATACTTGATTTGGGAGCTCCGCTTGGCCCACCTTCAAAGCCTCTTGTCTTAGTTCTCCCACGTGTCAATCCACCTTCCTAACCATCAAATGTGGATCGACCGTTGCCAACTCCATCAAATCCACGATGAACATCGGGTACTTCCTCAGCCGAAGTTGTATCTTCCTTTGAAAAATATTTCAAAACTAAGTACTAGCCAGGTCTCTCCACCGTCGATTACTCAAAAGAAATCGAGAAAGGCTTGAAATGTGACTAAGAAGCTCATACAACAAATGCTAGAATAAATGGTGGCCGGCTAGGGAGAGATTAAATAATCATAATCTTCCTTTTGATGAAAAGTACATTACTCCCTATCATCCCAATCTACCATCATTCCCTACTTCGAGGCGAGCACTGGAAATGATTATAAAAAATCATCGGGCCATGGACACACGATCCACCACTTACGTCATTCATTTTGATTTAGGTGGAAATTACTTACCTATATAAAATTATCTTGAATTTTCTTGACTTCCATATTGACTGACTATGCCTCTTCTTGTAGTTACCAAGGAGCTATCGGTCGTTGACAAATAGATCATTGTCGTGCAACCATTACAACAACGTCCACCAGTGGCTAATATTCTTGAGATCATTGATGTCCAGACCATTGATTCTGAGAATGCGGTCAGCGCCGAGGCCCTTCCATCCCAGAATTCTCCTGAGGTCATGACTCTTCCTACAGAGTCTGAATATATGATTGACATACCTCTAAAGCCTCCTATTGCGATCGATCAAGGAGAAGAAGCATAAGCACCACTCCTTCGCCATTCTGGTGAGAAACCATCTTCCTAGCCAACAATTCCTTCATTCGATGAGTAAGTTCCTCCAACAGTTGAAGAATCTTCATCTTATGAGGGGACTCTTGTCGTGGCTGATGAAGTTGTAGTGATCGACGTCTCGAAGCCTAACTCGAATTTGTCACCTGCTCCCATACCAGTAATGGTGGGTGATGCTTCGACTCTCGCTGCTTTTGATGAAGATGAGCTTTAAGTCGATGACATCCATTCTTCCCTTGAGCGAGTTCTAGTTGAAGACTTTGTTGTGGCTGAGCCACCTTCTCTCTCAACTAGTCTGTAAAGCCTCAAGGAAGAATTCCAGATTATCTTAGAAACAGTGTTGTTCGGAACCTTGATAGTCGAGATAATCAATAGACTCGACCAATTGGTCAAGTTCTATAATGCCTTTTCCTGCTCAGATCCCGGTCTTGTAGCCAAATTACCAATTCTTCATGAGTTCTTGGGAATTGTCAAGGAGAAACACAGGATAAGCAATGTCGTCGACCATCTTAAAGCAGAAAAAGCTGCAACAGAGTCTTAATTGGCTTCTGCTAAGGAGGTTGCCAACCAGCTCTCGGCCAGTGCTGCAAAATTAAAATCGTCTGAGGCCAAGTTGGATGAGATGGAGACCAAAATAGTAGCTTTGGAGACAGAACTACTACCTTTGAAGAAAGGTTATGCAGAAAAACACACTGAGCTCAACCATTAGAAGAAATTGGTCAAGGACTTAGCGGCGGCCGTTAAGGCTCAAACAACAACAATTGGCTGACTTCGTCAGGTTGCTATCAAACATGAAGTTGTTTTGCATGCGTCGAGGAGTCAATTAGAGGAATTGTAGCTAATTTACTGTAATGATTGAATCTTGTCAATGTAATCGGCCATCGAGCTTCTTTTTGTCTTCCCATGCCCTAGCTTTTCTATTCTTTTGTGTTTGTAACTAAATGATGACATGGCTGTTAAACCCAAAACATCGTGGGCTTATTCTGAATCCAAAGCCTTAAGCAGTACACGTTCCTGTTTCCTCAGAATATGTAGTGATTTTCTAGCTATACCTACTATGAATTGTGGGTGACAAAAATCATCTATTTAAACTGATCTAAACCTCATTCGAATTCACATTAACCTCATCTCTATACTCTGTCTTCCTTGCATGGCTTCAAACCTTTCTTCTTTCATTACTGGTGCTGAGAGTTATCTGAAGGAGATATTTGAATGGAGCTTAACAGAGTTCTGTTAATCCCCATTGCTCTTTGATGCAAACTATTTAGTCAAAGAGGCAATGACAACAGCCAAATCGGAGGCTATGCACGGAGCACTCCTCCAAAATTTAAAGTGTATGTATTCTATGGGATGTCGTTATCTCAAGCTTTGCTTCGATTCTAAACTGCTCTCAGATACCTCCGCCAATAAGCATTAACCAAAGAAGATTCTACTGGAGTGAGTGAGGCTTATGACCTGGCTTGGCATGACCGATTACGCTGGGTTTAGACACACTAGTTTAATCGCACTATGCTCTATGCGTTGCAAGCTTATCACACAGGACTAATAGAAGAACTCAAGGAATAGGAACGTTTCTTCTTCGCCAAAGATGTGGTCATCCCAGAAGACCTCTCATTTCTGGACAAACATATTAACATCTACCAGATGTGGTCAAAAATTAGTCTCGGCACAAAGAGAGAAGCCGAGAACAGGGTGTCTTAAAATAGTATCCATGTCGATCAGTTGCTTTACCTTCTTCCAATCATCATTGAGAAAAGGAGCGGATTGGGCACCGAAACAGGAAAAGAATGAGGCCGAGATGCAAGCTCTCCTCGAGGAGTTCGAGAGAATGAAGATCAAAACAACTTAAGTCACTTGGTCGCCTCATGTTTACCTTTCCTTTTCTTTCTGCCCTTGTAATATGGTCGATGACTGGTAATGTTATTAAATAAATTTCCTTTTCATCAATAAAATTATAGAAAAGTATGTTATATTTTCAGGTGTCAAATCTTTTACCATCAGTCACGGCTAGAGATGTTTAGAAAAGATAACTGGTCTAACTAATATGACCAAGTCCCTATAAAAAATCGGTTGCCTAACACTTAGCCATTTAAAAAAAAAAAATTTACTATGTCCTACCATATGCTAACTCAGTAGGAGTAAATACACAACATTCCTCGAAGAACCTCATTTATTCCGTTGCATCCCCCCATATTCTCGAAAACGAATCCACAACCCAACCACCCACTTCGGGTTCCCAACTGTTGAACCGTATCTACTGCATGCATTTATTAATCCTCATATTCTCTATAAAAAGCACTCCCCATTCATATTTGTAGCACACCACAAACAAACCTCGATAGCAAGCCCTACTGTTATGACTTCCTCTTCCTTCTTTTCTCAATCCTTAACGATTTTGGATAAAATCTTTAGGGGAGGGATTGACTCCTTCTCGCATTCCTCCCTCCTTTACAACACATGTCTCTTCCTAAGGGAGAAAACTGAAGCAGTCAAGACTGATGAATCTCTGCGAGAGGTTCTCGAAGTCCTTTAAACTTGTAGCAGCTTGGAGAGAAATACTCCAAAGCTGATTCCAAGCTCGAACAATGCGTTGCTTCTCTAATGGAACTGCGAGCTCTCTGTACTGAGTCTGTAACCCTTTCAGCTTGCTATGATGTAGCTTGGAAGGATTGACTGCACTGGACCCATCAACATCGCTTTGATAAGGAGATGTTACGATCCATGGAGGTTGTATTTCACAACTCTTCATTGACCCAATGGCTCTATCTGAACCGCGATCGGCCAGACAATCAAGACCTCCAGAACTTCATCAATTCACAGATAGAGTTCTATCAGACTCGTGGAGAATCTAGCATGTCAAAAAAACTATGAGTCGAGTAGGAGTTCATAGTGGTCAATCAATGCCTTAACGAAGTCGTCAACCTTCTCCAAAAGCTCATAGACTAGCAACCATCATGGAGGGACAGGCGCGCGCAGGCTGTGAAAGCAAATGAATCGGCCACCAAGAGATTCAAAGAACTCAACGTGACTTATTTGTCACTTGGCCGACTTGTTGAGGTTTTTTTTTTTTTCCTTATTTTTTCACTAATGAATGGCCTTTATTTTAAGGATTTTTTTTTCAATATAAAATTTTGCCAATCATTCTGTCTTTCAACTTTACTCAGCCTGATTCCAGATGACTTCTCATAATGAAGGAAAGTATGGCTTTAGAAATCAACCATTAATCGGGGCTTTCTCGACCTTTCCGTTCATATCCCTTAAGACATAAGCTCCTCCTTTGAGAACTTGGACAACAACGTATGGTCCATCCCATGTGGGGGACCATTTTTTACTAAGAATACGGTCTTTCTGATGGATAGGTAGTATAGCCTTCCATACCAAATCTTCTACCGCAAAGGATTTCTCTTTCACTCTTTTAGTATAGGTACAAGTAACGACCGCTTTATTGGCAACAATCGAATCAAGGGCCTTCATTCAAACTTCATCTATCCATTCAAACTCAACTAACATTGCTTCTATAAACTCATAAGGGATCAATTTGGCTTGATAAGTGGTCTGTAAAGATGACATAGTGACCTTTAGGAGTACTACTACATCATGCCCATATGTTAGTACTAATGGACTCACGCTAGGACTTGTGCATGGTGAAATTTGATAGGCTCAAAGTGCTTCTCATAACTTGTATGTCATTCCCAAGAATTCTCTTCAGTCATCTTTCTTAGAATATTTTCGATTACCGTGTTACTAGCTTCATCCTGGCTATTGGCCTTTGCATAATATGGTATTGAATGTAAAATTTTTATTCCGTATTTGTCAATCGATAATGAATTTATGAACATAGTACTCGAATTTTAACAGTAGAAATTGTTCATTTATGTACTAAAATTATGATGATGGTACGTAAGCCTAAGGAGAAGAATTCTATGTATTAAATTATACACGTTTACGCACGTGGGAAGGAAGGTACTCGTGTACTTGTGCAGAAAATTTCAAGGATATTGCAGGCCCACCGTGATTTTTATTCGCCACCAATTTTGGGACTGTGGGGCCTACCGTGGACTCCCACCACCAGATAAGAACGGACGGACAGACGTCCACCAGAGCCGTCCGTCCGTTCATTCATAGCGGTGCGCCATGGGCCCTGGTGGGTCGTTCACAAATGCAGCAGGACTGCACTGCTGGACAGTTTGTTGTCCAGCATGCTGTGCCAGGAGTCCCACCTTAATGTATTTGTTTTAATTCACACCGTCCATCCATTTCACCACAGGCCATAATCAAAGCTGATCCTAAGGTCCAGTGGAACACGCTGCATTAGCAGCAGGGAATGAATGTTTACCTTTGAAAACTTCTTAGGGCCCACCGTGACCCTCATTTGCCATCCAACCTGTACATGAGGTCACGCAGACCGTTGAAAACTTCTTACAGGCCCACCGTGATGCTTGTGTGCTGGATCCACGCTATCCATCCCTACCATCCATTCCTCCTCCACAAATCTGGATGTGGGTCCTACCACGTTAATGGGACCAACCCACCGGACACCAGCCCAAGTTGAATCAGATCTAAATCTCAGGCGGGCCACATCACAGGAAACAATACTGATGAACGTTCACCGTTAGAAACGTCATAGGGCTCACCTTCTGCACGTGTTAGATACATAGCCCATCTATTTTTCTAGCTCACTTGCTGGCCACGTGGTCCAGCTGTGAAGCAAATCTAATCTCAAGTAAGCCACACCATTGTAGCAAGTGGGAACAGTAATGTCTACAGTTGAAAACACCCTGGAACCCACAAAGATGTCCGTGACAACCTTCCGTCCATCAAGTCTTTCCAACGCATTTTGGTGGTCCACTGGTCAGTGGGGCCCACCTGATGCATGTGAGAAATCTATTTTCCAGATCATGAAGATGATCCAAATCTGAACTGGGCCACGCGCCAACAAGTAATGCTGTTTGGACGCCTGCCATGGGACTCAGGCTCACCGTGATTGTGTGTGGGAAATCCACACCCTGTTCGTCAGTTTTTCTAGCCTGTTTTGGGGGCCCACTGGAGGTGGGACTCGCCTATTGTGCTATGTTTTATCCGAGCCGTCCACCTGAGAGGCCCACCGTATTGTTTGGGTTTATCCCGCACTGGCAGGGGGCTCACCTGCTGGTCTGGTGGGGCCCACCGTGGTGGCCCAGTTTTATGATTTGTTGTATATTCAGGCCATCCATCTATTTTTTCAGCCCACTCTAGAGCATGGGTCTAAAAGAAATGAGAGCGATCAGGAGGTCGGGTAGACAGCACCACCTGGACTTGTGTCGATTGGACGCCCACCCCACCATTTTCATTCTCCTTACGGCCCACACTACCGTTTTTAGGCCCACAATAGTGGGCTACGCCGTGCATAAGTACACTTTTCATAGAATATACATCTCATTCTTAACTCAAATATTACATATTTAACCCTTCAATTATATTAGTTTTTCTAACATTTAATTGATAATTTAATGTAATTATATATATATATTTTTTCATGCGATGTGATTCGGAAGCATATGATGAATATGCACTTAAAAGGATGGAATTAGAGTTCAAAAAAAGATAATGAAGAATTGGAGATTTGGAAGTTATTAATGAAGAATTTATATGTCAAAGATCCAACGAAACTAAGTGAGAAATAAGGAGAATCGAAGATTTGATGTAAAGAAAAGGAATCCTGAAAATAAGCCAGAAAAATCATATCTTGAAATTCCAAACCTAAAAAGATAAAGTTTTGAAATAATTCCAAAAATAAACTTCTATCACATCGCAGTAACTTCAATAGCATTTACAATTTTGGAATTTCGGGCTCAACTCGCTGGACAGTTCTGGACGAGTTTCAATGGCATCGAAGACAGTTCGATGACATCGAAGGTTCAATCAAAGACCTCCCCCATGACATTGAAATTTGTCATCGAAGATGCGCAGAATGTGTAAATTTGAGGCAGTTTGCGAATTTTTTTCGAGGCAGTGTGAAAGTTTGAATCGCGAAACTATTTAAAAGAGACCCTAGGCTATTGCAAATCATCTTTTAAGATTTGAAAATATAAAAAAGCCTAGGTGAAGCACCGACAATGTTCTTTTACTTCGATTTCTTCATGGGTTCTAGTAGATCTTTTAGTTTTTTGTTTGTTTTTTAGTTAGTTGGGCTAAGGAATGAAGCTTGTAGTTAATTTTAGTGCTTAATTTGTTGAATTTAATGATATTACTTTGAATAATGATAGTAAATTGGTTTGGTTTGAATTTACTTTGAAAGTCTTTGAGTTGTTTATTTTTGGATTCATTGTGCACTCCGAGTACAATGAATGCTCCAATTTAGCAATTGTTTACCCTTTATCTAAAGAATGAATCAATCTCTATAATTAATTGATCCAATGATGCCTAGGGGTGCATTGGATGCTTTCGATTGCTTGCGATTGATGTCTGAGTGCTTAATGGAAGAACCAGTCAATTAAAATTATATTCATCTTAATACTTGTGAATGGTTTAACCGCTCCATCATCCGATTGGACAGATTAAGACTTCGATTCTAGTTGTGTTATTTTATATGAAGCAGTAAATTGATGTTGAGATTACTACAAGAGGATTCCTAGATCCTTTGTGTTTTATCTTTATTATTTATTTTTCCTTTCATATCGCTAGATTAAAATCCAACCAATCAAGTTAGACTTACATTAGTACTAGATCGTGTTCCCCACTCCCTATAGATTCGACCTCGGTGTCACCGAGTTGTTACTACAGCGCAACCCTGCACTTGGGGTTGTGAACACCCTTGTTATGGGGTCCTCCGTGATGTATATGTTTTATAGCCACATTGTCCATCTGATTCGATAAATCATATTATTTCAGGTCGTGAGCCCAATCATAGGGTAGACTTGTGGGCCGCACGATGGGGCAGTGGGGCATAACAAAGCCCAACATTTGGAATTTGTTTTGGGTCCATCGTAATGTACATAATCTGATTGCATCGTTGGCTCACCTTGTTGTATGAATTGTACTGCTGTGGGCCTACCTTGATGTATGAGTTGTATGTGTGCCGTGCGCCTTACCTTAGCGTATGTGTTGTATTCACGCCATTAGGCCTGCCTTGATGTATGTGTTGTACTCACGCCTAGGACTACTTGGAGGTACATATTGTAGGCGCGTCGTCCCACCTTTGGGACCCATCGATCCTTGGGTGTGTAGGGACCCACCGTTTGGGTCCCACACCATGCTTATGTTAAGCCAACCTTATGTCCACCATATTAGAGTATGGGCGCCCTCTTGGGCTTTCACTTGGGGACACTTGTAGGGACCACTTTGATTTCAGTCTTGGGGCAATTGTGATTGCTTGCGAACCTTATGCCATATTTGTACATTTAGGTTGTTTAAGTGCATTCTTAGTTTGAGGAGGGCCATTAGCTTTAAAGCCCACTCAAGTTAGAGCCTTGTGGAGCCTGTTAGACTTGGACCATAAGTGGGGCCATGTAGTATTTTCTTTATGTTGATGCAACACTTCCTGTATGCTTGAGGTGGCATTGTGTTAGGTTTTCCCATGGTGTTTACGTTTATGTTGCTATGCAAACTTCCTTCAAGTAAATATAGCATTTCTCAAAATACGATATAACATTACCCTTATACTTAATGCGGCAAAGTATTACATATCATATGCATGGTTAGCTATATAATTTTACATTATCATACTTCATCCACATCAGGTGTGCATGACTTGGATGATGTTTTGATCATGGTTGAATATAATTGGACTTCAGATGTTGTCCCATAGGTGGCATCCTTGTTGGCCAACGGACTGTGGCTAGTACTTATGACATGGTTTTTGGCTTATCTATACACGAAAAGATTGTATTAATGACTTTACGATTTAGGACTTTTCAGAGGATCTGTATGAGATGAGGTTACTCTGTATGTATGCACGACTTGCATGACATGGTTGCACGACTTAGATTGTGGACGTATGCATTCACGCATTTGTATGAGGCACTTGCATCTACAACCTATTAACATTAGGGTTATAGCTTACACCCTTGTGCATCCTGTAAAATTTCATACTAAAATGCTTGTACGTCCATGAGCAGAATCGTCAGAGGGCTGTACTAGTCCAATTAAATGCCCTAATTAGGCCAAAATTGACGAATTTAGGATAATTAGATTTGAATGCCTATTTTTGCTAATCGCGAAAGAGTAACGCCGCAAACTTAGCTAATCCCAACACTAACCGCTGCCCACAAGAATTTCCGAGGGTAAACTTATCATAGAAATGCCCTAATTATCCGAATTAGGTCTAAACCGCACGTCTGTGGTCTACTAGTCTCGAAACTATAGAATTATATCCACCTTATCGGGCTTTATGTCTATCACAGATATTGAGCTAGGATAGTGTCCATGATCACTCAACTTTGGCCTGCAAGTCGAGTGCCTGGAATGTGCGAGTGCCTTAGGTAATAACATGAATTTAAGTAAAATTAGCACCCTCTCTCTTTGTCAAAGTTTTAGCTTTCAAACTGTTAGATGATGATCAAATTTAAGAAATTAATTGAGATTATTGCCCTACTTACATTCGTATAGTTAAAGACTTGATTGACACTTCGTGACCTTCTATCAAAGTTAGGGCTTCCTAGTTGATCAACATATCCGATCAATGGATGGTTGTGTCCAAACTTAGATCTCTGAGTGGAACACCTATCCCATATCTTAGATTGACCAGTACACCTCCCAGTGGGTCCCATTGGTTAAAAATAACTTCTCTTAAAATTAATATATTGAACAAAGGGCCATTAGGCCATTTATAAACTTTCTAACACTATAAATACCATTTTATTTCACCCCCCCCCCCCCCACCATACGAATTTTATGCCCTGGCCTTTGGGTAGAGAGATAGAGAGAGAGGGAGAGGGAGAAATAGGAGGAGAAGAAGAGTGAGATCAGTTGAGGGTGATTATCCTGCTTCTCTTCGATTTGCATGTTAGTTGTCTCTTTGGTGACGATTAGAGGTAAGAATTGAGTGCTAGTTGTAAGTTAGGTCTTATAGTTTGAATTTTTTTCCCCAAATCTTACAAGCTCGGATGCTTCCTTAGGTTTTTGACAATATTTTTCTAAAACCCTAACCCTAGAAGTTCCTTAGGTTTTTGGCAATATTTTCCTAAAATCATAATCCTAGAAGCGCTAAGTCGGGCAAATCATCGCAAATGTACGAACCATTACTCCTAAGTTACCATTTATCAACCCTTCATGGTCTTAGTTAACAATTATTATTGTCTCAAATGCCTTGGTGTGGGATAACATATATATTTTGATTTTATTCACAAATCTTACTATTACTTGATTATCAATGTGCATGTGCTTGATGAAATGCCTAAATGAAGAAGTTGAATTTAGGGTTTATGCATAATCTCATTATGATTGTATAAGGATTAGTTAGTCCTTAGTTGATGATTAGAACTGCTTATGATGTTGGGTCAGTCAAAAAATCACTTGAATTAAAGGGTGGCATGAGTTAGGTTAGCCACCCTAAGCTTATTCGATTTTGTGTCGGGCTTCTCCCAACTCAATCAAATTAGTCTAATGGTTATCTGATCATGTTATGATCACAATGTATAAAAACGACCAATTGAATCTAGGATACCCTCATTCCCATTGAATTAATCCACTCATAATCATTAGTGATATGTTCCTACAATACTCGTGAGCTGAGCATGGTGGTATGGTATACCATGTTCAAGTTTTCGGCCTACGATAGGGTGACAAGCCTCCCCGTAGAGTCTGTCGAGTAATGTTGATAACAACTTGCCTATTGTATATGAGTGATTTGGAGTGACGAACCTAAAACATATCAAAAGACAAGTAAAGAGCTGCTACTCCCATTCTAAGCCTAGTGATTTGGTTGAGACTAGTGATAAAATGGTGGTACCCTAGCTTCCCCAATATGATGGATAGATGAAACTTAATAACTACTTGGCTAATCATACATATCAATAAGATTGCACTAGTTTAGGCTATTGCGATTTGGCATTAGGGTCACGTGATGAGGGAGTGTTCGTATTTATGAAATTGGCATTGAAGTCGCTTGTGAAGAAGTGTTAGATTGTAAGATGCATGCCTCATTTCATAATTACATTCGTGCATTTAACCAGAGTATTTAGGAAGTATTTTTTTACTTGTTTTATCATTATCTGCGATGATTGAGTTGATAACATGTGTAACTTAGAACTAATGGAACCACTAAGTTGATTATTAAGTCCCACTCTAGAATGGTGTTTTAAAACACCAACTAAATGATGTTGTAGATGTAGGGGTTACTTAGGTGAACGCGTTGCAGGATGCATACATGGACCCGGAGGAAGAGTTCTTGTATTTTCAACTGTCTGACAAACCGATGCAGTTAACGTGTCGCTCGACTAGATGTGGTAGAATTTTAGTGTTGGGTGGACTTTACATTGTCACATTTTATTTTATTTTAGATTATATATTGGGCTCCAGTTATGGACACGTAGTCTAGATAGTTGATTGCTTGATTCAAATGCCTTTGTTTCAGAGTATGTTACGCTATTTAGCTTAGTTATAAGATTGCTCAGATATTAAGTTAAATATATCATAAATTACGCTTTCGCAAAGCATAAGTGACACTTGGAATATCGATGATTGAGTTTATGCTTGACTCCTGAAATTTAGTGCATTACGAGTTAGTATCAAAGCATGAGTTTTGGATTAAATTGGACCATGAGTTGGGAATGTCACTCCCCAAACTCGAAAACCGGGCTCATGAAATTTTCGATCACCAAATTTTGCGCCGACAACCTCCGCAGTACCCCATTCTCAGCTCCTAGCACCCATATACCAGGTTCCGATCCTAGGATCCTACAAAGAGGATTTTCGACATAAATTTTTTTATAAGAAGCATAACCCACAAACAACAACTAGCAACATCACCATATATCCAATATAATCAAAATCTTTGAGGACAAGGCATAAATGGAAATACAATATAGAGATATCAAAAACTCCGGAAGCTCAGCCGCACACTCCTACCTCAGCTTGACTGCGTCTTAGCGTCACCTGCACGCATCTATCGTGCATAAGCTTATATAAAGCTTAGAGGGTGGTGTAAGTGTGTGCACAATATAAGCGTGCGCAGAATACAATATCAGAGTAATGCGGAAACATGCTGTTAAATCCATAAATGCTATACGGTAATGCTGGCGAGTCCATGAATGTTATCAGCCATACCAAGGCTATGCAATGCAAGGCCTACCTGGCCAAATATCATATGTAAGATGCAATGCAAGCATGCCAGTCCTTATCTGAATTCACATATCAGTACATTTTATCTCTGGAATACCACCGGGGTCTAGTACACTCAACACTAGCTTGCCGCCCCATCTAACCGCACAACTAGGTAAGTGGAAGAGACCTCACTATCCGCCTGCCAATATCGGGCCCAGCTCGTCGATAGCGAACCCATTCCGCAAGCTGGGTCAGACTTAGCCTAGTCATTGCCCCCTCACTCGGGCGGGTAAGGCCACACCCCCTTCCAACTAACCACGACACAGTGGGAGACGTGGCTAATTGGTATTCGGCCCCATGCGCTTTTACATCCACTCGGTCTAGACATTGGAGCATCCTCTGGTGCCATAAGGATTTGGGGCCTTTCACCCTGGGACATCTATGACGTCCCCGTGTTAGTAACAAGTATTTGCAGTATCTAATACTTCCATCCACGCTATGCCTGCGGAGGCTACGACCCTGATATTACTAGGGCGTACAGTAATAATTTCACACAAATGCAAGATGCATGGGTTACACTATCCAGTCATGCAGCAAACCCGTGCATACTGCGTGCTCATGTGGGGCAACTCCGTCTCTCAGGGAGTCCCATAAACAATCCGCCCAATCGCATATGTTATGATCAATCACTCCCCATATCAAGCGTACATATGATGCACATTGGTATAAATCATGATTTTATACTAAGCATGATCTACGGTGATGATGCACTCTCCTCATAACAAGGATGGGCCTAGATGGCCTGCTCATAACAAGTATGGGCCCAAGAACAAGGGAAGAGTTTCCTCACCCGCTCTATCCCGTAGTAAACTGGGCTTCCTAAGGGTCCTGATAAGCACAAGGTGGGCTTTAAACAGTGGATACACCAAACCTGATTCTGCATATTCTTCTTCATATGGTAAGAGGTGATATTGTCCGTTTTTCTGAAGCTCACGGATTTAAAATGCGTCACGACAGTAAGGAAGGAACCCAACTTATAGCCACCTCAACTTCGAACGATGCTTTCGATGTAGAACAAAGTTCTACTTTCACTATGTGCATAGTAGCCTGCCAACCGCTAGTAGCTCACCTAGGCTCGTCAGGCCCTACCCTCATCAGCGTCTGCCCATGTGTGCCCGCCCACATGTGACCATAGTGAGGGGACATCATAAGATTCCCCACCAAGGGCAGATCTGAGTCTAAGTATAATAAGTGGGCTTCCTTACCCTCTCCATCGCGTAATAAAATGGACTTCCCTATGGGACCCAATAAGTACACAAGTTGTGGGTAATCCTACAAGGCATGGGTAGTCCTACAAGGAATGGTGTAAGGCACCATCATCAATGGGGGCCCATTGGTTTAGCCCAAAAGAGAAGATGGAAATGGGCTTGATAATGGGCTCTAGGGAGGTTTGCAACGTGGACATTTAACCACCATTGCTCCTAAAGTATAGCCCGCCATAGATTCTAACTTACAATGGGCCCTAGAGAGTTTACAATGTGGACATTTAATCACCACTGTCTCCTACAATGCGGCCCATTATAGAGACTATCTCACAATGGGGCCCATGGCCCTCAAACTAACTAGAAAAATGGATGGGCATCACATACATCACAATGGGTCTCATCACTATTGGGCCTTGCACAAGGGTCTCATATATCACAATGGGCCTCACATACATCACAATGGGTTTCATCACATGGGCCTCATCCCATCGGCCTCATATACATCACAATGTGCCTCATCACATAGGCCTCATACACATCACAATGGGCCTTACACAAGGGCCTCATGTACATCACTATGGGCCTCACATACACTACATTGGGCCTCATAGAAGGGCCTTGCATACATCACATTGTGCCTCATCACATGGGCCTCATATACATCACAGTGGGCCTCATACAAGGGCCTCACATACATCTCATTGGGCCTCATCACATGGGCCTCATATACATCATAGTGGGCCTCATACAAGGGCCTCACATACATCTATTGGGCCTCATTACATGGGCCTCATCATATCACAATGGGCCTCATCCCATAGACCTCATATACATCACAATGGGCCTCATCAGATAGGCCTCATACACATCATAATGGGCCTTACACAAGGGCCTCATGTACATCACCATGGGCCTCACACAAGGGCTTCACATACATCTCATTGGGCCTCATCATAGTGGGCCTCATACAAGGGCCTCACATACATCTCATTGGGTCTCATCACATGGGCCTCATCATATCACAATAGGCATCATGCCATAGGCCTCATATACATCACAGTGGGCCTCATACAAGAGCCTCACATACATCTCATTGGGCCTCATCACATCACAATGGGCCTCATCCCATAAGCCTCATATACATCACAGTGGGCCTCATACAAAGGCCTCACATATATCTCATTAGGCCTCATCACATAGGCCTCATCACATCACAATGGGCCTCACCCCATAGGCCTTATATACATCATAGTGAGCTTCATGGGGCAGCCCATGATCCAGCAAAATAGACGATCAACATGAGTAAGATATACATTAAGGTGGGCCTCATATGTTAGCCCTATGGTCCAAAAAAAAGATAGATAGTGTACTTACAACACACACATCGAGGTGGGCCTCATGCATCATAAAATGGGCCCCACAAACTAATGGTCAGCGGGGATATACAACACATACATTATGGTGGATCCCACCGTCCCAGGTTGTTGGACGATGTGGATCAAATGCATCACAGTGGGGTCCACAGCCGCTAGACGGCTTGGATCAAATACGTCATGGTGGAACCCCATACGTATAGCTGGTGGGTCTCACATCCAGACAACATGGATAAAACACTTACATCAGGTGGGATCCATGGACGGACGTTGTGAATATAATACTTACATCAAGGTGGGTCCATGGACACGTGGCCCACCAACCAATGGTCTGGACAGTCTGGATTACCCACCGTCCCACCTGCTGGACAGTGGGATATAACACATGCATCAGGGGCATCCCACCATCCCAAACAGTTGGACGATGGGGATAAGTAGATACATCAAGGTGGGTCCCATGTTTAGGGATGGACGGTGAAGATAAAACCCATACATCATGTTAGGGCCCCACCGTCTTTATAACGTCTCGAAAAAGTCTATACAAAGACCCGAGTACCACCTTAGACAGAAATCACTAAGGATCGAATTCTTTAGGAATTAGACAAAAATTAGTTAAGTACTAAGCTAAATTAATCGGTGAATTATCTTGAACCACATTCCACACGAACCGCAAGACCTAAAATTAATAAAATCGCCAACCCAACATTACCTAGAAACCTAGGATCAATCTCAAAACCCAGTTGCTCTTGGAAGCACATTGAAACTTCGTATCGGACCTGAACCACGCGTCAAAAGTCTGATTACTACGAAACTATACGGTTATAACTGCCTTACTGGGCTTGACAACCATCATGGGAATCAAGTCCAAATAGTATCCAGAAACGCACAACTTGAGCCTAGAACGAAGTGTGTGAGAAATGTGAATATCTTTAGAAAATGAGCTCAAACTTAAGTGATTTGGGCCATTCACTTGCAAGCCAAATTTAAGGTTTCTGACCGTCAGATTATAACCCAACTACACCCTTGGATCAGGGAAATTTCCCTACACATATCAATGTACTTGTGGCCCTGATCGAGTGACGATAGCCGTTGAACTGAAACTGGTCCTCCACGGTCAATCCACATATTTGATCGGACCAAAATCTTAACCTGGCATAGATCCATTATCAGGGAACTTTCTCCAGACCGTATGCAGGTAATGGACCTCCAGATGAGATCCGTTGGCCCGAAACAGATGCCTTTTAGCTATATCCTAAGTATACCATGGCCATGGGACTATTAGCATCACTTCTAGGCCTATCTAAAGCCCTAAACCCACCCCTCTCTCATTCCATACGAATTTCCTAAAACCCTAGGAGAGTGAAGAGAGAAAAGAGGAGGAAAGAGTGAGGAGAAGATAGAGAGAGAGAGTGAGAGATAGTTGCAGGGATTCATTCCCACCACTCCACGTGCCGAATCATCTCTCCTGTGTCACTACATCGTCAAATCTGAATCCATTTTTAGGTAAGAAATCCTAACCGTAATTTGTTTTATGAATCCTAATAGAGAAAACGGTAAAATAGCTAACCTATTTCATGATTTAGGTAGCCGTTGTGCCGTAGACAAAGGCGTAGTGTTCGAACCGATTTCGTAATAGGCGTATCGGCGAAAGGTGCGGACTCTAAACGTTTAGGTTATGGTTTTTAGGGCTTTTAATGTCAGTTAATGATTTACGACTGACTTGATTACTATCACATGTACTTAGATGCGATGTTTTCCGTGTATTATACATATATATGAACTATGTTGAATATAATGCATTCCATGTGTTTGTTGAAATGTTTGAATGAATATGGAATTATGATTTGTGCTTGCCATGATTATTGATTGAGAATACATGATTGTTGTACGTGTGACAACTCCTTTGTGAAAGGATTTACTATATTATATGTTGTAACTAATTTATTACATGTATGTTGGTATGTGTAGTCTAAGTGTTTGATAAAAGGTCTGAATGAGAAATTGTTTGATGAAATGCATTTATTAAAGGTGTTGAGATGAGATTCTCAATCACCTTAGCTGTATGAATAGATCCCTTCATGTAATTTAAATTCGGCTACGTGATTCTGTATGAAATGCATATGTATGATATTATGGTTACTATGTGTTTTATAAAATGCTAAAATAATTGCAATGCTTGAATTGTCTGTTCAATACTACTATGACTATCATATGTGAATGATGTTGCATTGGAGTGTGATTGGGACTATGACGTAGCCCAGGCAATCAGTAACAGTTTTCGTTTAAGTAGCCAAACTAGATTCGCCACAACAGATACGTTCGATGAATCCAAGTCGTGCGGTGATTATCGACAGTGGTTAGGCCACGAGGAGTGCATATACGCTCATGTCGATTAATTTAACATGCGCTCATACCAGTCAAGCTTGTCAAGTAACCCGATTGGCCTAATGTATGTTCACCATGTATGAACGTTACTGCTTGAATCTAAGGTACCATTTACCAATGAAAAGCCCGTTTAACCATGGTACCACAATCCGCTAAGACTCATGAGCTGGGCATGGTGGTACGGGACACCGTGGTCGATCTGTCGGCCTACGCTGGGGTGACGAGCCTCCCTATATTATCCATTGAGCAACCCAAACTCGTGAGCCGAATGCAGTGGTATGAGATGCTGTATTCGAGTTGTTGGCCTACGCTAAGGTGACGAGCCTTCCCGCATTGACCTCGAGTATAAACTAGGCCTACGCTGAGGTGACGAGCCTCCCGTAGTGACCTGAACTTGCATATCCATTGCTTTTAAATCAGGGGTGATGTTACCTTATAACTTGCCTATCGTATGTGATTAACTAGGATTGACGACCCTAGATGGATCATTGTTTGGGTAAATGATATAAATAGAGGTACCTTAGCTTCCTGAACTTGCTGTATGAATAAGCCTAATTAAATATTGGCTAACATGACCATGCACCACATTACATGTGTTTTGGCGAGGAAGTGCACGTGTTGGAGTGGTGCATGCGTGATCGTGTGATGATGTCGCTAAGTGAGTGCAGGTGATGGCATGCATCATTATCGCATACCATTCTTGCATTAACAAGTGTACTTAGGATATGATTGCTGTATTACTTTATCATTACTGCTTGATTTAATTGATAACATGTTAACCTTTGCCTTATAGCTCCATTGAGTTAATCACTCACTCCCACTCTGGGACGGTGTTTTAAAACACCAACCAGACTTTGTTGTAGCTGCAGGTGATGGCGAGGCTTACAAGATGGAGGCTGACTTTTATGACGACAAGGAGGATTTCTCCTACATACAACTCTCTGGCGGGTCTATGTAGGCCTGGAGTTGCATCGCTAAGACTATAGGGATATGAATTAGTTGGACATCATACTTGTCATTTGGTATATTTTGGAACAAACATGTATATATTCAGCCTGGTGACATGATCATACTCTGTGGGTTTATAACTACTCATACACTTTATATATCTACCGCAGTCTTCCACTTGCTTGATTCAATCATCTCCGGAGTATGATATGCTGATATAGTGTAATCTCACTCATATTTAATGTGCTAATATATACAACATTTAATCATCATTATCTATGTTGCATAAGTGATGTGTTGGAACTCGGGAGTTGAACTTCGGCTCGACCCTCAATTTTCAGGGCGTTATAATCTTAGACGGTCTGGATGAAACACAAGCATCAAGGTGGGGTCCCATGTCTAGATGTGGATGGCGTGGATATGAAACACATACAACATGTGGGCTCCACTATCCCTTATTGGACAATGGACAACATGGATGAATGCATGCATCAGGTGGGTTCCATGTACACGTGGCCCAATTGATTTAAGTCAAGTTGATATTTGTATTTTCCCATCGTCCAAGCCTACTGGATGGTGAGGATGAAACACACCTCGGTGGGCCCTATAACTGTTAGACGGGGTCCAACAGTGTCCTGGGCTGCTAGCCCATTCGATGGACGGCCTGGATATGATACATACATCATGGTAGGGTCTGCCAAGGTGGCCACACGGCCCTGGGATTAAGCCAATATTTGGGTTTTTCCTCTCATCCAGGCTGGCTCGAAGTGGACAGCAAGGTGGGCTCCACCAACTAGACGTCCTGCCCATCTAGAACTTGCTGGACGTCCAGAAAATTCTGGACAGTGGATGTCCCATACATGCATCATTAGGTGGGCCACACATCACCATAAAAGAAAGGGAAAGAGAGAAAGAGAAGCACTCACCTCAAACTTCTTCCTTTTTCTTCCACCTATAGGTTTTAGAGCTCCAAGAGGGTTGATTTAATGGTTGAGATAGGTTTGGGATGGTTGGATTAAGAGATCTTGGGCTGCAACAGGGCTAGATTTTCTCTCTAATGGTGGGACGTCCATGGCTTCTCTCTTGCTAGGGAAGATGAGAAATGAGGGAGAAAGGGAGAGAGAGATAAGAGAGAGAGGATAGGTGGGTAATCATTGCTAGGCTAGATGATGATTGCACATGGGGTAAAGAGAAGCATGCTCTCATCATTACATGTAAGGGGCATGGGTGATGATGTCTTCATCATGATTATTATAGGGAAATGCACTAACTGGAATGGCCCCCCCAACATGCAGTCAAAGACAAGATGATGCGCCGGCCAAATCTCACAATCTAAGCATCGAATTGGCGCACAAGACTCGGCGTTGGAACCGCGGCGACGATGTGGTCGCAATGGCATAGGTCTTGGGTTGAGTCAGCTCAGGTTTACAGGATGTGACTTAGGGTCGCTCTCAAATGCTGCCTACAAGTCACGAGTCACCGAAATTAGACGGGGTGGATCACGGGATCCTAAGGAATTGAATGGTACCAGAACACAGGCCTGACAGGGAACTTAACATAATGCATATGCTGACATAGTTAGGACTTTAAAACTAGCGACGTTGAACATTAAAAAATGATTCCCGATTATTATTGAAATTTGAACTGAAACTGATGAAAATGAGAGCTAAAGAAGTCCTAGAGGGGTGGGGGGTTGAATAGGACTATGCTCAATAATCGAATAAAGTATTGAATAATAAATAAATTAGAGATCTTAATTACTTAAGTATTGAAACGTTGATTTCAATTGATTCGTAGGACAACCTTCACCTAAAAAGTTTAGGTAGGACAACCTTATTTCACAAATATTTTTTAAATCAAAATTCCAAACTTTGCAAGAGTAAATAAAAATAAATATTACAATCATTCACCACTTTAACTAAAATGTAAATACAACCATTCACCACATAAAAGATAAAAACATTTACCACATAACACAGAGAATTATAGTGGTTCGGTGTGTCAACAACTGTTCTAAAATAGACACACCTACTCCATTCCTAAAATTACTCTCCACGTAATCTTAGCTTTCGCTATGAATAAGGTTTTCTCAAGGTCACCTTAAAACTTGATACAATTGTGATTTTACTGGGCTATCACAAACAAAACCCTTACTGAGATTTTCAGGCTATCTCAGACAAAACCTACACTGAGATTTTCTAGCTATCTTAGAAAAACCAAAATAAGAATTGAAAGTATACTTATCTTTACCATAGAAGAAGCTGTAGTCGAAGAACTACTTTTCTTGAATGTTGAATGTTTAATATTCTGTTATATAGAAAAGGTCTGGGGTTCTATTGGTATTAATTATGTTTAAACCAATGGCTACTTAAGTTAATTCTCTTAAATCTTAAAAAGAAAAGTAGTATTCACTCTATTTAAAATCAGAATGACAGAGTCTTAGATTAAGGAAATTAAACAAAATCTATAAAAAATAATTTATAAATACCATTCAATAGCTTGCTAATAACTAGAGCTTCTCTCTCTCTTATAATAGGATTTTGATAATAATAATTGATATTTCGGATTGAGAGAGAACCTAAATTTATAGACAAAGAAGTTGAATCTTTGACTGGCTCAAGATAGTCTTCGACTAGCCCGAGCATTGGATTCTTTTCAATGGATTTTCAAATTTGAGTGGGATAAGATTTATCCAATCTTCGACTAGTCGGAGGCCCAATTCGACTAGTCGAAGAGCTCTATTTGACTAGTCGAATATGGTCTTCGACTGGTCAAAGATCCCTAAATCCGAATAGTTTTAGTTGCTAGACTTTGAGACCTTCAACCAGTCGAACCTAAAATTCGACTGGTCGAATTTACAACAAAAGGTCTGTTTTGCTTCGCCTTGAACTTGGACTGGTCGAGAAAACTTAGACTAGTCGAACCAAACCTTAGGCTGGTCGAATTCCAAACAATCACAAGTATAAGACCCAATTTAAATAATTTTTGAAATATCCTAAACCTAAGGTCTTTTTAGGGTTTTATAATACCTGAAAATGTGTGAAATGACTGAACTTCTTTGACTTGAACTTAACTAGATACTTCATCTTTTCTTTTGAGTGTGATCTTCTACTAGAACATCAGTTGATCTTGACTTCATCTTATCTTTTGAGCTTGATCTTCTAATGGAACATTAGTTGATCTTGAGCTTAATTTCTATTAGACTTGGACTAGTCTTGAACTTTGATCTTGAACCATACTTGAAGATCACTTGACAAGTTTTGACTAAATAAAATTTGACAACTAAAGTGTGCTTTAAACATTATAGCACTTACAAATCTCCCCCTTTGTCAATTTCGTGACAAAACACATAATATTACAAATATCAGAATAATGAAGCCTTATACTCTTGTTGTAGAAGATTTTTGAAGATTTCAAAATATTACTATTCCCCCTCAATTAGTACTTCCCTGTATCATTTCATGACATAAAACATTCCATAACATATAACATTGAAATTAAACATGACATGTTGTAAATAAAATTCCTATGCATTCATGCATTCTCCAAGCAACTTCATACATTCTTCAAATATAAAAACATGCATTCTTCAAGCAACAACTAGCTCTCCCCCTTTTTGTCACAAGTTGATAAAGGAAGAATCATATAACTATCAAGTAAATTAGATAGTCAATGAAATAATCAACAAATAAACTTTATAAAAGAAGAAATAAGCATATGAAGAAGAAGTATATAACAAGGAGATAATAGAAATCAACATATGAAATTGTAAATGTTAGGGAAATAACATTAAAGAGTTTGAGAGAGTTTAAAGAAATCACCCAAGCATAAAAGTAAAGATTAAGGTTACATCTCCATAAACATAAGTTCTTATAAAAAGATAAATGATCTCAATCTAATCTAGATGATGAAGGAGCAGGCATAGATGGGTTAAGTTGATTCAAACCTGACTGATGCGATGGAAGTACTTCTTCATGTACTTCATTGTAGATTTTTGGGTTTGAACCAAATTTTCCAGTGAGACATGCAGTGCCTCAACCTTCTCCTCTAGAGATTGGAGACAATCATCTACCTGAGAAGGCTGATAATCGGGATCTTCTAGATCATCAGATTCATCCAATTTAGCGAAAATATCATCCACAAAAGTGTCTTTAGGTTCATGTGCTTTCTCCTCTTCTTCACTTTAGCCAGGAAGAGGTTTTAAATTCATCTATTCAAGTTGGTATTATCAAAAGGAAGTTCTGATTCTGATGCCTCAGACAATGGAATGGTGACATTACAATGCAAAGCGAGGCAAGTCATAAGATATGCAGACGGAATAGAACCATGCTTGGGATGCAAGCGAAACTGAATAATGATGTAACATATTAAAGGAGGAAGACAAACTTGAATACTCGACACAACAACATGAAGAACTCGAGCCATAAAGGGAGTAAGTTCAGACTTATTCCCTGATCTAGGATAAACATTGGAGGTAAAAATCCTATGTAAAACTCGATACTTTAGGAGCATTTGGTTAGCAGGGAGGGCATTACCCACTTCCATTCAGCATTAAAGTGACACAATTTATGTGTTATCGCCTGCCTTTCAGAATGGGTCATTTTGTCAGTGAAATTGGCAATAAGAATGCCATCTTCCGCAATGGTAATTTCAGTTAATGCCGAAATAGTGTAGCGATTAACCGTGAATGTCCCTTCAATGAATTTAATCGTGAATGTTAGATCTTTAAGGGACATATCACATATGGAAGCATACATTCCTTGTACAATGGAATGGTAAGTCATTCCACCCTAACCAAAAATGTGTTCCCAACCGATTTCCGTAAGAATTGGAATAAGACCGATGGATGTAATGTGATTAAGATTAATTGATCTCTCTGTGATTGTATCTCTTCTGCGGAAATTTCTAACGTGCTTCAAATCTTCTACGGTGACCCGTAGAGTTGTCACACCTAGTGGAGTCGATCTAGAAGATGAGCTACCATGGCTCTTGCGTGTTGCCGTTCTCTTTAAACGATGCTCCATTATGATTAACACAAGAAAGAAATTAAAGAAAATGAAAGGAATGAAGCTAGATCAAATTTTAGGTAAAACCCACCTCGAAGAGGGTTTGGAATCAACAATACAACCCAAAAATGAGATTAACTAGTAAAGATATACTCAATACTAGAAGGAAATTGAAAAAGAAACACTTACAACCAAGATTGGGTGATGTGTTAGTCGAGTGGGGTACCGGCTAGTCGAGGAAGATGATGAAAATTGAAATAGAAAAAATAAATTTTCCCTTTTTGAAGTAAAATCGCGTGATCCTCAACTATTCGAGTATGTACTCAACTAGTCGAGTACACACTCCGACTGGTCGAACATTCACAAAATCTGATTTTTAACTCTCTTTTTTAATTTTATTACCAAATTATACATTTAATCAAAATAAACATAAAAAAATGCATAAACAAAATAATTAATTAATTAATAATACACAAACCAATATCATTCTTTAAATTGAAAAATCTATTCCTGTCAAGCAGTTTGGTCAGTATGTTTACAAGCTACTTCTCAGTTTGAATGTATTCGAGCACGATACACTTGTTTTCAACTAATTCTCGAATATAATGGTATCGAATATCGATATGTTTCGTACAAGAATGTTGGATTGGATTTTTTGAAATATTAATAGCGCTTGAATTATCACAGTATAGTGTCATTGTATCTTCCATAATTAGCTAGCATTCTTTTCATCCAAATTAGCTGAGTGCAAGCATTACCAGCTGCAATGTATTTAGCTTCAGCTGTCGAGAGAGATACTGAATTTTATTTCTTATTGAGTCGGGATACTAAACAGTTTCGTATGTAGAAACATCCACCACTAGTAGATTTTCTATCATCAATATTTCCTGCCCAATCTATGTCATTATATCTGGTAATTTGTACAGAAGTATCAAGCAGATACCAAAGTCCTAAGTTATCAAAACTTACGACATATTTGATTATCCTTTTAACAATAATTAGATGTGATTCTTTAGGATTAGATTGATATCTAACACATATTCCAACACTAAAAGCAATATCAGGTCTACTAGCAGTTAAGTATAGAAAACTACCAATCATACTTCGAAATAAATGAGAGTCTATACTTTTACTTGATTCATCCTTTGAGAGTTTAAGAGTTGCACTCATTGGAATATCAAACTTTTTTGCATTCTCAAACCCAAACCTTTTTACAAGGTTCAAGGCATATTTAGTCTATGAGATGAATATACCATTTTCAAGTTGTTTAACTTGTAATCTAATAAAATAGTTTAGTTCACCAACCATACTCATTTCAAACTTAGATTTCATCATATTTGCAAACTCAATTGATAAGTTAGTGCATGTAGATTCATAAATGATATCGTTAACGTAGATTTGAACTATCAATATATGATTGTTATATTTTTTTATGAATAAGGTTTTATCAACATTGCCCATAATAAAATTATGATAAAGTAAAAATTTAGTCAGTTTTTCGTACCATACCTTGGGAGCTTATTTCAAACCAAAAAGTTCTTTTTTAAGATGGTATACATGATTTGGAATTTTGGGGTCCTCAGAACCCTTTGGTTGTTCAACATACACTTCCTCATGCAAATCAATGTTTAGAAATGTACTTTTAACATCTATTTGATAAATTTTGAATGTTTTATGATATGATATGCAATAGAAATAAATAATCTTATGGATTCAAGGCGCCCAACTAGTGTAAAGGTTTCATCATATTCAATACCTTCTATTTGAGTGTACCCTTGTACAACCAATCGAGCCTTATTTCTGATAATATTACCCATTTAATCAGTTTTATTCTTAAAGATCCATTTGGTTCTAATTACATGCTTATCAGCAAGTTTAGAAACCAAATACTATACATCATTTCTAACAAATTAATTTAATACTTCTTGCATGGCTATTATCCAACTTTTATAAGAAAGTGCTTCATATACATTTGCCGGTTCAATTTGGGAAGTGAAACAGACATAATTACATATGCTTTCTAGTTGTCTTCTTGTCTGAACACTAGTACGAGCGTTACCAAGTATTTGATTAGTCGAATGATCTTTAACTAATCTTACTTCAATATTCACAGATTAAGATGAAGAGTCAGGTGTAAGACCCGTATCTTAGTCCGTACTATTCTGTCGACTCCCGCGATCATTCCCGACGAATTCCGGCAACCTACAACCGATAATCGACATTTGTGCGCGATCTTAAGTCATATCCTTTAGATTTGAGTTGGCTTAATTCGAGACTTATACTATTGCGACCACACCGTCGCCGCGGTTCCAACGCCACGTCTTGCATAGAGATCCGATACCCAGGTCAGAAGATGTGAGCTAACATTCAATTTGAGAAAAACACTGCGTGTTTGCAATCTCAAGAGAATCTCTACAACATGTTCCATCAATTAATCACTCAATTAATCAATCAATCACCTCATGTCAAGTACAAGAGCAACCCATGCTTTCTTTCACCCCAAAAGTCAATAAGTCTCTCACCTCACATCCATCACCCATCGCTCTTTCTCCTCACAACCCTCTCTCTCTCTCTCTCTCTCTCTCTCTCTCTCTCTCTCTCTTTCTCTTCACAAAATTTCAAGCAAAGAAGAGAGTGGACATCTAAGCCATCCCAAGTGAGAAAAGTGTGTCGTGTAGCCCACTTCCCACCCCAAAATCCTTCATCCTAGCCATTCATCTATCATCATCTTCCATCAAAGTGAAGCACAAGGAGATCGGTGTTCCATCGGACCAAGAAGATCAAACGGTGGGTCCTTTATAGGATAGATTTTCATGTTTTGATGATGGGCTAAGTGAGGGATACCGATTGATGGTATGGATCTCACTTTGGACCCTAGATGTGGCCGATGGCCCACCTTGATTCTCATAATCATTCCATGATGGGGCCATTCTCCATGGACCCCATCATGATGTTTACTTTTCTAAGCTTAAAAGAGGTCATCTAGACCTTCCATTTTGGTGGAGGAAGGATCTCCACCGTTGATTTTAGATTTGATTGGCCCATGTGTAATGGGACCCACTTGATGTATGATTGAATGCAAGGGAGGACCCATAGTGTCGGGGTCCCTCCATCATCACATGTCTATTTCTCTCTCTCTCTCTCTCTTTCATATTTTTTTGGTGTGATGATGTGGCCGTGTGGGCCACTCGGATGAACCCCATCTTGATGTATGTATTACCCACGCCATCCAACCTTTTTTTAGTGGCCCACGTCTATAGGTGGGGCCAACCTTAAATGTATGGGTTGAGCCAAAACCGTCTAGCGTCCAGGGACACTGGACGTGAACTGGAAACACAAATATTAGCTTTGGTTCAAAGCTTTTGGGATGGGCCGCCCATGCAAGCCCCACCTTGATGTATCAATCTAATCCAAGCCGTCCATTCCATTCCTCAACTCATTTTAGGTGTTGAACCAAAAAAATAAAGCCAATTCGATTTCCTAGCAGACCATATCATAGAAAATAGTGGTTGCCACCGTTAAAATTCACTCTGATCTTTCTACAACTGAAACATGCCAAATATTAGGCTTGTTTAGCTTGTCTTGAGCCATAGGAGCCAATGGACGGGGTGGATTCTATTGATGCGGGCCTTACCTTTGAAAAACCACAAAAAAACTAATTTTTCAAAAAGAAAAAAGGTAGCAGCACTTGCTGCCGCTAACGTCCAGAGCAGCAGGCGTTGCTGCACTAAGACGGTCGGCTAGGGACCATGGGTCCCCAAACGTGGGCCCCACTGTGATGTGTGTGGACATCAACACCGTGCATTTGGTGGCCCCTTTAGGGCAACGGGCCCCCTCCAAAAATCACCCACATACAACACTCAGGTGGCCAACGTCACTGGAAATAGAGGGATTGAACGTCTGCTATTGAAACCCTTTCTGGGTCACAGAAGTTTTGGATCCATTATGAAATTTGTTTTTCCTATTCATCTAGGTCCATGTGACCTTATCAATAGATTGGATGGCATACAAACGTTATGGAGGGCCCCACGTGGGACCCACTGATGTGTGTGTTGTATTCCACACCTCCCCACGTGGGAGTGGGACGGCTAGTGTACCTCACTCCAGCTAGGGGCGTTACCTGCTGTAGTGGCGTCACCATGTTCTGTGGATCCCACAAGTCTCATCCATGCCATCCATCTATGGGACCCACCATGATGCATGTCATGCCCCAAACTCGAAAAACGGGCTCATAAAATTTCCTATCGCCAAATCTGGGGCCGACAGCCTCCGTAGTGCCCCATTCTTAGATTCCGGCACTCATATGCCAGATTCCGATCCTGGGATCCTACAAGGAGGATTTTCAGTATAATTTTTTTTAATGAAGTATAACCACAAGCATAACCAAGTCACAAAACAACATGACCACATATCCACTATATCAAAAACTTTAAGTACAATGTGGAAAGGAAAATACAGGGTGATCAAAAAGCTCCAAAATGATCAAATGTGTGCTCCTGCCTCAATGCTGCTACTGTCCAATGACACCTGCACGCAACGTTCGTGCGTAAGCTTACAAAAGCTTAGAGGGTGGTGTAAGTGTGTGCGCAAGGCAAGCAATAAGTGTACAATATCAGAGTAACGCAGAAATATGCGGGTAAGTCCACTAATGCAATCAGCTATACCAAAACGATGTGATGCAAGGCATGAATGCTATCGGCCATACTAAGGCCATGTGATGCGAGGCCTATGTAGCCAAATGTCATATGCGAGATGCAAAGTAAGCATACCAGTCCTCATCAAGTACGCATATCAGTATAGTTCCTATCTGGATATCACCGGGGTCTAGTACACTCACACTGACTGCCTCCTCCCTAGCTGCACAGTCAAGCAAGTGGAAGAGACCACATTATCCACCTGACCAGTAGTTTGCCAATACCTACCCAGCTCGTCAATAGCAGACTCATTTGCGAGCTGGTCAAACTCAGCCTAGCTTATAGCCCCCTCACTCGGGCGGATAAGGTCACACCCCCTCCCAACCAACCACGACATAGTGGGAGACGCAGTCTACTGGTATTAGGCACTTGGGCGCTCATGTATCCACTCAGTCTAGACATTGAAGCATCTCCTGGTACCAAAAAGGTTCTGAGATTTTCACCCAAGGACATCCTAAGTGCCCACAATGCTAGAGCCAATATTTCCGGTATCTGATATGACCATCCACGATGTGCCTGTGGAGGCCACGGCCCTGATATCGCTAGGACGTGCAGTGATCAAGTCACACATATGTGAGATGCATGAGTCACACCACACAATCATGCAGCAATCTTGTGCGTACCACGCGATCATGTGGGGCACTCCGTCTCATAAGGAGTCCCGTAATGTTTTAGCCCAACAGCTTATGCTATGATCAAACATTCCTCATATCAAGCATACATATGATGCAGATGGGCATGAATCATGGAGCTATACTAAGCATGTTATAAAATGATGAATTATCAACAAGTATGGGCCTATCAATGGGCCCTAAGGAGAGTTACAATGCGGACATTTAACCAACATTGTACTCACAATGTGGGCATCCAACCATCATTGTTCCCTAGGCATAACCCGTCGTAAACATCATTACATAAACCATTTTGGGATCATACATTGCAATAGACCTTAGGTACATCCCATTGGCCCTTAAATACATCAAATGGGTCATATCACATGGGCCTTATATTCATCAAATGGGCCACATCAATGGGCTGCACCAATGGGCCTTATGTACATTGCAATGGGCCATAACCTGTAGGCCCCCAATACATCAAATGGGCCTCACAACATGGGACTCTCGTATATCAAGGTGGGCCTAAATGGATGGGCCATAACTACATCAAGGTGGGCCTCCTCAAATGGGCCTTATAAATGTCAAGGTGGGCCTCAACAACGGGCCTTATGTATATCAAATGGGTCATACCCAAGATAAGTGGTGAAAATGATTTTCACCATTAAAATTCCCAAGGCCCACGATAACGTTTATTTCCCATCCAATCTAATCACAAGGTCACACTGACCTGAAAGGGGTTTTAATGGTGGATGGTCAAACCCACTGTTTTCTATAGTATGGTCAACCTAATCAACGGCCGGATGGTGTGGCCTTCCGTGAGGTATTTGAGAACCAACCTATTTCTAAATTAACATAGTGATAGATGAATTGAAAACAAAAATATAAGCTTAAGTGGAAACTGCTATGGCTCCTAAGAAGTTTGAATGGTGGAGGTCACTGTCCACTATTTTATATAGTGGGGTCCACTTGAACTTTAGATCTGACTCGTTTTTTAGGTCATGCCATAAAATGAGCTTTCAAAATGATTGGACGGTTTGGATGCGACATATGCATCTTGGGGGGTCCCATCAGGATGGATGGCATAGATATAGCACATACCTTCTGCATGGGGCCCACATGGCCTGGGAAGCCAGGGGACATCAACACAACAGCTATTACGCTGCTGTGTGCGTGTGCCAACCAATCCACTTGTAAGTGGGTCCCACATGGGGCCCACCATAATGTTTATATGCCATCCAGTCCATTGATAAGGTCACATGGACCCAGATGAAGAGGGAAAACAAATTTCATGATGATCCAAAACTTTAGAAACACCTAAAAGGGGTTGTAATGGCAGATGTTCAATCCCTCTATTTCCTGTGATGTGGGCCACCTGAGCGTCAGATCGGCCTGGCCTTTGGAGGGGGCCCACTTCATGCAGAGGCCCACCTAATGAATGGTTTGGATGTCATACACACATCATGGTGGGGCCCATGGCTGGGGGCCGTGGGTCCCTACCGTCCACTAGTGGTGATAGCGGCAGCAGCAAGCGCTACTGCCTTGCTTCTTATTTTGTTTTATATAAAAACCCGTTTGCCTGCGATTTTCCTCATGTGGGGCCCGCATTAGGTGAATCCACCCCGCCCACTAGCCCCATGGCTCTAAACAAGCCCAATATTGGGCATATATTGGCATACAAAAATAGTAGGGTGTATTTTAATGGTGAACACCACTATTTCCTATGCTATGGCCCACTAGAAATTTAGATCAGCTTCATCTTTCAGCTCAATGCCTAAAATGGACTCGAGAACGGAATGGAGGGTGTGGATTTGTCCCGTACATTAAGGTAAGGCCTATACAAGTGGCCCACCCAAATAGCCTTAAACCAAGGCTAATATATATTTTTTTGTTTCCTTTTTAAGTCCAGCATCCCTGGACGCTGGACGGTTTGACCCTACACGTTCATTTATGGTGGGCCCCACTTAGGGACGGGGGCCACCACAAGAAAGGGTTGGATGGTGTGGTAATACATACATCAAAGTGGGGTCCATCCAAGTAGGCCACACAACCATATCATCACACACAAAAATAAGTGAAAAATAGAGAGGGAGAGAGAGAGAGAGAAAGAGAGACACGTGATGATGGAGGGACCCCAACACTATGGGCCCTCCCTTGTATTCAATCATACATCAAGTGGGTTGCATTACTCGTGGGCCCATCAAATCGAAGATCAACGATGGAGATCTTTCTCCATCCAAAATGGACAGTCTAGATGACCTCTTATAATGTAACGAAAAATAAACATCATAATAGGGTCCATGGAGAATGGCCCCATCATGGAATGATCATGAGGATCAAAGTGGTCCATCGGTCACATCAAGGGTCCAAAGTGAGATCCATAGCATCGATCGGTAGGCCTCACTTGGCCCATCATAAAAAAAAAGAAACTAGCATATAGAAGCACCCACCGTTCGATCTTCTCGGTCCGTTGGAACGTCGGTCTCCTTGTGTCTCACTTTGATGGAGAGGATGAGAAATGGAGGGCTAGGATGATGGATTTTTGGGATAGAAAGTGGGCCACACAAATCACATTTTTCTCTCCATGGGAAGGCTTGGACGTGTGCACCTCTTACTAGCTTGGGAGTTGTGTTGAGAAACGAGAGAGAGAAAGAGAGAGAGAGAGAGAGAGAGAGAGAGAGTTGTAAGGAGAGAGAGTGATGGATGTGAGTGATGGGTGAGGTGATGGTGTACTTGACATGTATGGGAGTGTAAGAGAGAGGGTGAGAGAGAGTTGACATGGTGGTTGCTTGGGGATGGGGTGAAAGGTGATGTGTACCTGACATGAAGTGATTGATTGATTGATTGATGGGACATGTTGTAGAGATTCTCTTGGAATTGCAACGCGTGGTGTTTTCTTCGAAATAAACGCCGGCCCACATCTTCCGGCCAGGGTATTGCATCGGTGTGTGAGTCACGGCGTTGGAATCGCGACGACGGTACAGTCGCAATGATACAAGTCTCGGATTAAGCCGACTCAAATCTACGGGATTCGACTTACAGTCACGTGCAAATGTCGATTATACGTCACAGGTTACCGAAATTCGACGGGAAAGATCGCGGGAGTCAACGGAACAGTATGGACTAGGATACAGGTCTTACAATGCATGTGTTGCATCCAATCTGTCTAACCATTTTGACATATCATTTCATGATATGAGGCAAGGAATGAGTCAAATCTAAGGTTCAAATGGACCTCACCATTTAAAATAATGGACAGTGACATCCACCGTTCAAATTTCTCAGGGGCTACAAAAGTTGCTGATTAAGCTTATATTTTTATTTTCACTTAATCTATCTCTATGTTAACTTATGAATAGGTGGGATCTCAAATACATCACGGTGGGCCACACCATTATGTGTCCAGCCCTTTGATCAAGTGGACCACACCGCGAAGAAATAGTTGGATTTGAACGTCTATCATTGAAACCCTTTGGGGCCATGGAAGTTTTAGATTAATATGGGATTTATTTTCCCTCTTAATCCAGGTCTTTAGGACCTTATGATTAGATTGGTTAGAAAATAAACTTTATGGTGGGCCTTGGGAATTTTAATGGTGGAAATCATCATCACCACTTATATTTGGGTGTGGCCCATTTGATATGCATATGACCCATGTGATGTGGCCCACTTTCCATATGAGGGCCAATTGTCATGTATTCAAGGCCCATGGGTTATGGCCCATTGCAATGTACAAAAGGCCCATTGGTGCGGCCCATTGACGTGGCCCACTTGATGAATATAAGGCCCATGTGATGTGGCCCATTTGATGTATTTAAGGCCCAATGAGATGTATATAGGTCCATTGCAATGTGTGATTTCACCGTAGTGTATATAATGATGTTTATAATAGGTCATGCCTTGGGAACAATGATGGTTTCACGTCCACATTGTAAGAATAATGTTGGTTAAATGTCCGCATTGTGACTCTCCCTGGGGCCCATTGATAGGCCCATACTTGTTGTGTGTAGGCCGTCTAGGCCCATCTGCCTTGTAAGGATAGTTCATTACTTTATAACATGCTTAGTATAATCCCATGACTCATGGCCATATGCATCATATGTATGCTTGATATGAGGAATGTTTGATCACAACATAAGTCAGTTGGGCTGAGACATTTGCGGGACACCTTATGAGATGGAGTGCCCCACATGATCGCGCGGTATGCACTGGATTGTTACATGATTTGATGGTGTGATTCATGCATCTCGCATTTGTGTGACATAATCATTGTACGCCCTAGCGACATTAGGGCCGTGGCTCGAGAGGCACATCGTGGATGGCCGTATCAAATACCAAAAATACTTTGTTCTAGCACTGTAGACGCTTAGGATGTCCTATGGTGAAAGTCTTAGAACCTTTTTGGTACCAGGAGATGCTCTAACGTTTAGACCAAGTGGATACACGAGCGCTCGAGTGTCGAATACCAGTAGGTCGCGTCTCCCACTATGTCGTGGTCGGTTAGAAGGGGGTGTGGCCTTATCCTCTCGAGTGAGGGGGCTATAAGCTAGGCTAAGTTTGACCAGCTCGCAAATGAGTCCACTATTGACAAACCGAGTAGGTATTGGCAGACTACTGGTCAAGCGGATAGTTAGGTCTATTCTGCTCACTGGGCTGTGCGGCTAGGGAGGCGGCAATCAGTGTAGAGTGTACTAGACCCCAGTGCTATCCCAGAGAGGAACTGTAGTGATATGTATACTTGATAAGGACTGACATGCTTGTTTTGCATCTCGCATATGAATTTGGCTACATAAGCCTCGCATCGCATGGCCTTGGTATGCCCAATAGCATTCATACCTTGCATCACATAGCCTTAGTACGGCTGGTTGTATTTATGGACTTACCTGCATATTTCCGCATTACTCTAATATTGTATACTTAGCACTCGTCATACGCATACACTTACACCACCCTCTAAACTTTTGTAAGCTTATGTAAGACCGTTGTGTGCAGTTGTCGTTGGATCGCAGCAGCGCTGAGGTAGGAGTGCATGTCGTATTATTTTAGAGTTTTTATCACTCTATATTTCCCTTTCCGCTTTATACTTAAAGTTTTTAATATAGTGGATATGTGGTGATGTTGTTTTGTGACTTAGTTATGCTTGTGGTTATGCTCTAATATTAAAAAAATCATACTGAAAATCATCCTTGCAGAGTCCCAGGATCAGAATCTAGCGTATAAGCGCCGGGAGCCAAGAATGGGGTACCACGGAGGCTGTTGGCGCCGGATTCAACGATTGAAAATTTTGTGAGCCCATTTTTCGAGTTTGGGGCGTGACAGAAGTTGGTATCAGAGCATAACTTAGGAATACCTATGGATCACATCACTTATCTACAATGAACTTAGAATGAATAAGTTCCGAGTCCGAATAACTTAGCGATTTTCCAACATAGACCCTTAACGTTTACGCCTTCAAGAATTCTCAAGGTTGATAGACCCTTGTTCCTTCCTATAGGACATTATACCTAGAAGAGCGACCAGAGCGAATCCTACTCCTCCACTTGCGACTCCCGCTCTACCACCTATGACTCCCGCTTCACCACCAGATATTCCTACTTTTTAGCTTGAGGATGCCACTCCTCTACCTGAGATCGGTGCGGATCCAACCGTACCTGTGAGTGCTGCCCAGCTGCAGCAGATGTTAGAGGTGATGACCGCTATTCTTCAGGGGCAGAGCAGGCGTCCCACTGTTACACCAGTTGAGGCCGAGCAGGAGTATGCGAGCACCCTTCTTAAAGACTTCCAACAGCACGATTCCCCTTATTTTCGGGGTGAGCCAGACCCTACTACAGGAGAGATATGGTGCTCTGAGGTGGAGAAGATATTTAACACCATGAGATGTACAACCCACAGCGAGTCCCATTAGCTCTATTTCTTCTCCAGGGTGCGGCTCAGCATTAGTGGGTATTTATCGGCCGATCAGTAGGGACGATTTCGTGTGGACCTGGGATGACTTTATAGACCGGTTTGACCGAAAGTTCTTTCCCGAGCATGTGCACCAGCAACGTGCATTAGAGTTTGAGACTCTGGTCCAGGGGGACATGACTGTGTCCCAGTATGAGGCATGTTTCATCGCACTATCGAGATTCGCGATGTATCTTGTTGATGATGAGGGGCGGAAGGCCCACCGTTTTGAGAACAATTTACGTTCTGCCCTTAGGAGTCGTGTGATCGGACACATGCTTTCGACATTTAAGCAGATTGTGGAGAGGGCCCAGATCTATGAGTCAGATTGGGCCAGTTTGCAGAGGGCCCATGACCTGAGATGGGATCAGAAGAGGAAGGTGCCCTCCAGTAGTTCCCAGCAGTAGAAGCATAGTCCACAGCGGCGACACATGACCCGCCCAGTATTCCGAGCACCAGTGACACCCCCAACACCACCTCCGGGACCGTTCACAGGCACTTGCTCTAGTCGCGGTAGGACAAGACATCGTAGGCATGAGTGTCCCCATCCGCAGTAGCAACAGCCGAGGGCACCGAATCAGCCTCCGCAACAGCCCCCACAATAACAGCAGTGACCGCAACACCAGCCTCCAGGACCTCCCCCACAGCAGCAAAGGCAGCAGATCAGGCCACCACAGTGACAACAGCATCAACAGAGACCTTAGAGGGGACCTGCACCTCCCCAGTAGGCCTAAGGCAGATTTTATGCTGCCCAGTAGGACCCTCAGTCATCAAGAGGAGTCGTTGAGGGTACTCTCCCTGTTTCTACATGCATTTCACATGTATTATTTAATTCTGATGCATCGCATTCCTTTATGGCCGATGATATCTACCGATCGATCGGTTTGCCGATGGAGTCTACCCATGAGGATTTGTCAGTATCAACGCCCTTGGGGAAGACTACAGTATTAGACCAATTTTTCTCGTCTTACCCCATTCTGATTGGGGATATCTTTTTGTCTACCGACTTATTCGTATTGCCAATGTCCAAGTTTGATGTCACCTAGGCATGGATTGGCTCACTGAGTACCATGCTATATTAGACTCCTCCACAAGGATAGTCACATTCTATATACCCGGCATGCTAGAGTTCCAGTTTGTTGCCGAGCCCAGAGGAGAGCAGCTTTCTTGCTTGTTATCGTGTACCGTTGAGGAGTCAGTTGCTTTGAGTATCGACCAGCTGCCAGTGGTTTGTGGTTTTCCCGATGTGTTCCAGGAGATTCCGGGGTTATCAACTCTTGACACATTGAGTTTTAGATTGATCTCGTGCCCGGTACCGCACCTATTTCGAAGGCCCCGTATCGTATGACACCATTAGAGTTACGGGAACTGCAGAAACAGTTGAGTAAGTTGTGTAAGTTAGGCTTTATCCGTCTAAGTAGTTCACCGTGAGGAGCGCTGGTACTCTTCGTGAAGAAGAAGGATGGCTCATTGTGTCACGCCCCGAACTCGGAAACCGGGCTCACAAAATTTTCGATCGCCGAATCCGGCGCCGACAGCCTCCGTAGAACCCTATTCTCGGCTCCCGGCACCCATTCACCAGGTTCCGATCCTGGGATACTACAAGGAGGATTTATAATCATCAGTCTGATTTATAATGAGCATAACTAAAAGCAAAACCCACGAACAATAACCACAAGAACACCACCACAAAATCCACTATGATAAAAAACTTTTGAGTACAATGCGCTTGAAAGGGGAAAATACAAGATAATGTAAAAGATAGAAACTCCAAATCTCGTCTGCATGCTCCTACTGCTACTATGCTATGGCTGCGTCCTGGCGTCACCTGCACGAATCAATCATGCATAAGCTTATAGAAAGCTTAGAGGGTGGTGTAAGTGTGTGTGCAGGTCAGAGTAATACGAAATCATGGTGATTAGTACATGAATGTAATCAGCCGTACCAAGGCTATGCGGTGCAAGATATGAATGCCATCGGCCATAACACGGCCATGCGATGCGAGACGCAACTCAAGCATGCCAATCCTCAACATGTATCAGTACAGTTCTCATTCTGGATAATCACCGGGGTTTAGTACACTCCAAGAAGCACTGTCGCTCTCCAAGCCACACAGTCCAAATGAGCGTAAGAAACCTCACTATCCGCCTAGCCAATAGTCTGCCAATACCTATCCGGCACGTTGATAGCGGACCCATCAACAAGCTGGTCAAACTCAACCTAGTATTGCCCCTACCCTCGGGCAAGTAAGGCCACACCCCTTTCCAACCGACCACGACACAGTGGGAGACACGACCTCCTGGTATTCGGCCCTCATGCGCTCATATATCCACTCGGTCTTGACGTTGGAGTCATCCTCTGATACCATCGGGTTTAGGGATTTTCACCTAGGGACATCTATGGCGCCCGTATGCTAGAACCAAATATTTTCGGTATCCAACCCAGCCATCCACGATGTGTCTATGGAGGCTATGACCCTGATGTCGCTAGGGCATATAGTAACTACAATCACACAAATGCAAGTGCATGAGTCACACTATCAGTCATGCAACAGTCCTGTATGTACCATGCACTTATATGGGGCAACTCCGCCTATCAAGGAGCCCATAAACAGTCTGCCCAAAGGCATATGCTATGATCGGTCACTCCTCACATCAGGCATACATATGATGTGAATGATCATGAATCATGGATCTATACTAAACATGTATAAAGAGATGGGCTTTGTGTATAACGGAGATGGGCCTAGACGGCCTACTTACCACAAATATGGGCCTATCCGTGGGCCTTAGGGAGAGTTATAATGTGGACATTTAACCAACATTATCCATTCAATGTGGACGTCAAACCAACATTGTTCCCAAGGCATAACCCACTACAATAGTCAACACATGAACCATGGTAGAATTAAGTTGTAATGGGCCTTATATAGATCTTGTTGGGCCTCACCCAAGGGCCCAAATACACCAAATGGGCCTCAAACCATGGGCTCATATATCTCAAGTAGGCCTTAGGGGGGGGGGGGGGGCAGGCCACAAATACATCAAGCTGGGCCTTAACACACGATTCTTACATACTTCACAATGGGCATCATAATATAGGCCCTATACAAATCAAGGTGGGCCTCAACAATGGGCCTTAAATTATCTCCAAAATAGTTGGACAGTTGGATGAAACACATGCATCATGATGGAGCCCACTCTAATGGAGGGTATGGTTTACAATACATACATAAGTGGGTCCCATGTGGGGCCTACCATAATGTTTATTTCCCATCGAACCTATTGATAAGGTCATTCAGACCGGGGCCCACAGTAGTGTTTATTTTCCAAGCAACCTAGGGCCCAACATAATGTTTATTTTCCAACCAACTGTTCACAAGGTCATGTGGACCAGGGTAGGGCCCACTGTAATATTTATTTATCATCCAATCTATTCATAAGGTCACGTGGGCCTGGATAGGGCCCACTGTAATATTTATTTTTCGTCCAAAATGGGCCCACTGTAATGTTTATTTTCCATACAACTTGTTGATAGGGTTGTGTGGACCAAGGGCCCACTGGAATGTTTATTTGCACCCAACCCGTTCACAGGGCCACGCGGTCAGGGAGGGGCCCACCGAAATGTTTATTTTTCATCTAACCTGCTGATGAGGTCACGTGGGCAGGGAGCCCACCGTGACGTTTATTTGACGTCCAACCTGTTTATAAGGTCACCTGGACCTGGGGGTAGACATGGGGCCCACCGAAATGTGGTTCACAAATCCAGCCCATTTATTGTGTGTGTCCCACAAATTTAAGGGTCCAAATCAAGTTTCAATCACATCCAAAACTCAAGTAGGCCCCACCAAATGATTTTATATGTTTTAGGCATGTCTTCACATGGTTTTAGATGGTATGACCCGCCTAAGTTCCGTTTACGGCTGATTTTTAGGGTGGACGGTTAGTCCGTGGGGACCCATCAAATGCACGGTGCTGATGGGCGAAATGCATCAAGGTGGGGCCCACAGTTGGGCCACGAGGGCCCTGCCAGGCCATCCATCTGCCCAAGCAGCCGCAGGCGCGCTGCCTGCGTCTTCTGACAGCAGCAGCACTGCTGCTACATTAAAAACTTTTTTTTTAAATACCGTTTTCTCATGGTTTTTCACAGGTGGGGCCCTCATCAGAAAAATTCATCCCGTTCATTGGCTTCCATATCTTAAGACCATCCAAACGAGCCCGATATGTAGCATATTTTTGGTGAATAAAACCATCAAAGCAGGTTTTAACGGTACACATTGATGTTTCCCATGGTATGGCCCGTATGATTATCAGATTGATCTCAACTTCTGGCTCAACGCCTAAAATGATCTGAGGAAGAGGATGGACGGCTTGGATTTGACTTATACATCAAGGTGGGGCTTGCATGAGAGGCCCACCACTTCTTTCTCTCTCTTTTTTTTATAGTACACACCCATGCCAGTATGCACACTCCATGACAAGCTCGCCCGTCCAGCATCCAGTGACACTGGACGGTGTGGATAAACACATGCATTGCGGTGGGTCCCACATGGACGTGGCCCACCAAATATATACATATAATATATATATTATATTATATATATAATACATATTATATTATATATATTATATATATTATATAAAATATAACATATATATATACAAAAAAAAGATGCATTGGGCCCATCCAAACAGTGGATGGTGTGGATCATCACCTGCAATAGGGTGGGCCACACCGTCTGATGTAGATGGATGGGGTAGATATAACACATATTGGTGGGATCCACACCATCACAACGAAAGAGAGAGAGAGAGAGAGAGAGAAATATACGGTGAGATAGAGAGGAGGGACCCCGCCACTATGGGCCCTCCATTGATACATACATCAAAATGGGTCCCACAACAAGTGGGCCCTAAAGATCAAGATTTCAACAGTGGATCACCCACCTTATCTTCCTTCTTCTTGGTCCCTTAGACTCCAATGCTCCTTAGCTTGCCTTTTGATGGAGGTTGATGGAAGATTGATGGTGTGGATGAGAGATGAGAGGGTGGACCACACTTGTGGTTTGGGAGAGAAGGGTTGGACGTGAGAGGCTTGAGTTGCTTGGGAGGTTTTGAGAAATGAGAGAGAGAGAGAGAGAGAGAGAGAGAGAGATGATATGGATGGGTGAGGTGTGATGGGTGATGGATTGGGTTGAAAATTTTGAAAAAGGGGTATGGTTGTTGTTGAAAATGGGAAAAAGAGGAATGGTGAGGTGTAAAGAGAGTGGACTTTTGAAAAAGAGAGAATGGGTTGATGTACTTGGGGTAAGGGATGCATTTATGGTTGATTGATGGGACTAATTGTAGAGATTCCCTTGAAATCCGCAACGCGCGGTGTTTCTTCGGAATAAACGCAGATTGACATCTTCTAGCCTGGGTATCGGTTCGGTGCGCAAGTCACGACGTTGGAACCGCGGTGATGATGCAGTCGCTAAAATACAAGTTTCGGGTCGAGCCGATGTCGGTGTGTGGGACCTGGCTTAGGATCACGGGCAAACGTTGGATACGGTGCGAAGGTTGCCAAAATTTGACCGGAAGGACCGCGGAAGCCAACGGAACGGTACGGACTAGGACACGGGTCTTACACATTGAGGCTTTAAATAAATTATCACGAGCTCAACGAGGTCACGATCAAGAACAAGTACCCGCTTCCAAGGATCGATGATTTATTTGATCAGCTGCAGGAGGCGCAGTTCTTTTCGAAGATAGATTTACGATTTGGTTATCATCAGGTTCGGGTCTGAGATGAGGATATCCCGAAGACAGCCTTTAGGACTCGCTATGGTCATTTTGAGTTCCAGGTCATGTCCTTCGGACTGACCAATGCGCCCGTAGTATTCATGCAGTTGATGAACGAGGTCTTCCGTCCGTATCTCGACCAGTTTGTTGTGGTGTTCATCGATGACATTCTGATATATTCGAGGACCTGTGAGATGAGTGGCATTTGGAGATTACATTGTAAACCCTCCATGCACACCAGCTTTATGCAAAGATGGAGAAGTGTGAGTTCTGGCAGGAGGAGGTGAAGTTCCTTGGTCACATGGTGACGAGGTAGGGTGTCGCTATGGACCCCTCGAAGATTGATGCCATGTGTCAGTGGGGCCAACCAACAAATGCCTCTGAGATCCACAGTTTTCTTGGTTTGGCGGGCTACTATCGACATTTATTGAGGGATTCTCTCGTATTGTAGCCCCGTTGACCAGGTTGACCCAGAAGGGTGCCAAGTTCGTTTAGAGCGACGCTTGTGAGTAGGCATTTATAGAGCTGAAGGATCGCCTCACGTCCGCTCATGTCCTCACTCTTCCCTCTGAGAGTGATGGATTTGTTGTATTTACCGATGCCTCGCAAGTTGGCTTGGGTATTGTCCTGATGCAGCACGAGAAGCTGATGGCTTATGTGTCTCGTCAGCTCAAGGTCCATGAGCTGAACTACCCCATGCATGATTTGGAGCTAGCAGCAGTTGTCTTCGCACTGAAGGTGCGGAGGCACTATCTTTATAGGGTGAAGTTTGAGCTCTTCTCCGACCACAAGAGCTTAAAGTATCTGTTCTCTCAGTCCGAGCTGAACATGAGGCAGAGGCGTTAGATGGAGCTCTTGAAGGATTATGATTTTGATCTCCACTACCACCCGGGCAAGGTGAACGTGGTGACGGATGCCCTCAACCGTCAACCACGAGGCCTGGTGGCACACATGATGATTCATGAGTGGAGGTTGCGTGAGGATGTGTCAGCTTTTGACTTCGAGATTAGCTTGTAGTCTTCTATCATTCAGCTATCGAGCCTGTCGATTCAACCCTCTCTTATCGCAAGGGTGATCAAGGCTCAGTAGATAGACAAGTCATTACAGGATTACCGAGCAGAAGCATCATCTGAGAGTCAGACAGATTAGCAAAATGGTTCTGATGGTGGACTTCGCTTCAGAGACTGATTATGTGTCTCGGATATTCTTGAGTTACGCCGAGATCTTATGACTGAGGCACATCGATCGCAGTTCTCTATCCACCCTGGCTCGACGAAGATGTTACGCGATTGAGGCGTCAGTATTTTTGGGCAGGGATGAAGCGTCAAATAGCCAGTTTTGTGGCCATTGGCAGTTCTCGATCCACCTTGGCTCGACGAGTGTGACACATGCCAGCGTGTTAAGGCCGATCATCAGAGACCCCCTGGTTTATTGCAGCCGTTGAGCGTCTCGATATGGAAGTGGGAGCACATATCTACCAATTTTGTCATGGGTTTGCCGAGGACACTACATGGTCATGACGTCATTTGGGTTATCATGGACCGTCTGATGAAGTCAGCACATTTTTTTATGATTCGTGAGACCTAGCATGCGGACCGGCTCGCCAAGATGTTTGTTGATGAGATCGTGAGACTACACAGTGTTCCTGTTTCGATCGTTTCAGACTGAGACCCGAAGTTCACGTCTCAGTTTTGGGGGAGCTTTCAAAGAGCGATGAGGACTGATTTGCAGCTCAGTACCACGTACCATCCGCAGACCGATGGCCGGACCTAAAGGGTCAACTAGATCCTTGAAGATATGCTTCGGGCTTGCGCGATTGATTTCTCGGGTAGTTGGGATGAGCACCTGAGATTGGCTGAGTTCGCGTACAACAACAACTATCAGGCGACCATTGACAAGGCTCCTTTTGAGGTATTATATGGCAGACCGTGCAGATCTCTAAGTTGTTAAACCGAGGTTAGAGAGCGGCGTCTCCTAGGTCCCGAACTTTGCAACAGACGTCAGAGGCTATCAATATCATCAGGCCGAGGATGCGCACAACTCAAAGCCGGTAGAAGAGTTTTGCTGATCACCTGCATCGTCCCTTGGAGTTTACTGTAGGGGACCATGTGTATCTCAAGGTCTCACCCATGAAGGGTGTGGTTCGATTTGGGGTGAAGGGCAAGGTTACCACGAGATTTATACGACCTTTCGAGATCACTGAGTGCGTTAGCACCGTGGCCTATCAGCTTGCCTTACCATCTCAGTTATCTGAAGTCCACAACGTTTTTCATGTCTCTATTTGAGAAAGTGTAGGTCAGAAATCATTCCCGTTATTGATTGGCAACCGTTGGAGGTTCATGAGGACGCTTCTTACATTAAGCAGCCAGTTCGTATCCTCGATCAAAATGAGCAGGTCCTACGAACTAAGGTCATTCCCTCGGTGAATGTGTAGTGAGGCCATCATAGTATGGATGAGGCGTCTTGGGAGCGCGAGGCGGAGATTCGAGAGCGCTATGCCCATCTTTTCAATGTTTGATTGTATGTTGTATTGTGTTTTGATTATATATGATATTATATTCCTTTTCCCTTATGAGTTATGCTTAGTTGCGATGGTAGTATAAATTTTGAGGATGAAATTTTTATTACGTGGGGAGAGCTGTAAGACCTATATCTTAGTCCGTACTGTTCCGTCGACTCCCGCGATCCTTCCCGATAAATTTCGATGACCTGCGACCGATAATCGAAGTTTACGTGCGATCCTAAGTCATATCCTTCAGATTTGAGTCAGCTTAATCCGAGACTTGTACTATTACGACAGCATCGTCGCCACGGATCCAACACCGCGTCTGTATACCGATCTGATACTCAGGTTAGAAGATGTGGGCCCGTGTTCAGTTCGAGGAAAACACCGCTAATGGCTACTTAAGTTAAGCAACCTACCCCAAAAGAGAATCTCTACAATATGTCCCATCAATTAATTACTCAATCAATCAATCAATCACCTCATGTCAAGTATAAGAGCAACCCATACTTTCTTTCTGCACAAGTCAAGAAACCTACCCCAAAAATCAACAAGTCTCTCACCTCACCCATCACTCACCTCACATTCATCACCCATCACTCTCTCTCTCTCTCTCTCTCTCTCTCTCTTTCTCTTCACAAAATTCCAAGTAAAGAAGAGAGTGGATGTCCAAACCATCCCAAGTGAGAAAAGTGTGTTGTGAGGCCCACTTCCCACCTTAAAATCCTTCATCCTAGCCATTCATCTCTCAGCATCTTCCATCAAAGTGAAGCACAAGGAGATTGGCATTCCATCAGACCAAAAAGATCGAACGATGGGTGCTTTATAGGATAGATTTTCATGTTTTGATGATGGGCCAAGTGAGGCATACCGATTGATGGTATGGATCTCACTTTGGACCCTAAATGTGACCGATGGCCCACCTTGATTCTCCTAATCATTCCATGATGGTTCCATTCTCCATGGACCCCATTATGATGTTTACTTTTCTAAGCTTGAAAGAGGTCATCTAGACCTTCAATTTTGGTGGAGGAAGGATCTCCATCGTTGATTTTTTATTTGATGGACCCACGTGTAATGAGACCCACTTGATGTATGATTGAATGCAAGGGAGGGTCCATAGTGTCAGGGTCCCTCCATCATCATGTGTCTATTTCTCTCTCTCTCTCTCCCTCTCTTTCATATTTTTATTGGTGTGATGATGTGGCCATGTGGCCCACCCAAATGAACCCCATCTTGATGTATGTATTACCTACTCCATCCAACCTTTTTTTGGTGGCCCACATCTATAGGTGGGGACCACCTTAAATGTATGGGTTGAGCCCAAACCGTCCAGCGTCCAAGGACGCTGGACGTGAACTGGAAACACAAATATTAGCTTTGGTTCAAAGCTTTCGGGATGGGCCGCCCATGTAAGCTCCACCTTGATGTATCAATCTAATCTAAGCCGTCCATTCCCTTCCTCAGCTCATTTTAGGCATTAAGCCAAAAAATGAAGCCAATCTGATTTCCTAGCGGGCCATATCATAGAAAACAATGGTTGCCACCATTAAAATTCACTCTGATCTTTCTATACACCGAAACATGCCAAATATTGGGCTTGTTCGGCTTGTCTTGAGCCATAGGAGCAAGTGGACGGGGTGAATTCTATTGATGCAGGCCCTACCTGTGAAAAACCACAGAAAAACTAAATTTTTTTTTTAAAAAAGGTAACAGCACCTGCTGCCGCTGACGTCTAGAGCAGCAGGCGCTACTGGGCTGGGATGGTCGGCCAGGGACCATGGGTCCCCAAACGTGGGCCCCACTATGACGTGTGTGGACATCAACACCGTGCATTTGGTGGCCCCTTGAGGGCAGCGGGCCCACTCCAAAAATCAGCCGCATGCAACACTCAGGTGGCCCACGTCACTAGAAATAGAGGGATTGAGCGTCTGCCATTGAAACCCTTTCTAGGTCACAGAAGTTTTAGATCCCTTATGAAATTTGTTTTTCCTATTCATCCAGGTCCGTGTGTCCTTATCAACAAATTGGATGGCATACAAACGTTATGGTGGGCCCCACGTGGGGCCCACTGATGTGTGTGTTGTATTCCACACCTCCCCACGTGGGAGTGGGACAGCTGGTGTACCTCACTCCAACTAGTGGCGTCACCTGCTGTAGTGGCGTCACAAGTTCTGTGGATCCCACATGTCTCATCCACGGCATCCATCTATGGGACCCACCATGATGCATGTGTTGCATCCAATATGTCCAACCATTTTGACATATCATTTCATGATATGAGGCAAGGAATGAGTCAGATCTAAGGTTCAAATGGACCCCACCATTTAAAATAGTAGACAGTGACATCCACCGTTCAAATTTCTTAGGGGCTACAAAAGTTGCTGATCAATCTTATATTTTTATTTTCACTTCATCTATCTCTATGTTAACTTATGAATAGGTGGGATCTCAAATACATCACGGCGGGCCACACCATTATGTGTCCAGCCCTTTGATCGGGTGGACCACATCGCAAAGAAATAGTTAGATTTGAACGTCTATCATTGAAACCCTTTGGGGCCATGGAAGTTTTAAATTAATATGGGATTTATTTTCCCTCTTAATCCAGGTCTTTATGACCTTATGATTAGATTGGTTGGAAAATAAACTTTATGGTCGGCGTTGGGAATTTTAATGGTGGAAATCATCATCACCACTTATATTTGGGTGTGGCCCGTTTGATATGCATATGACCCATGTGATGTGGCCCACTTGCCATATGAGGGCCCATTGTGATGTATTCAAGGCCCATGGGTTATGGCCCATTGCAATGTACAAAAGGCCCATTGGTGTGGCCCATTGATGCGGCCCACTTAATGAATATAAGGCCCATGTGATGTAGCCCATTTGATGTATTTAAGGCCCAATGAGATGTATATAGGTCGATTGCAATGTGTGATTTCACCGTGGTGTATATAATGATGTTTATAATAGGTCGTGCCTTGGGAGCAATGATGGTTTGACGTCCACATTGTAAGGATAATGTTGGTTAAATGTCCGCATTGTGACTCTCCCTAGGGCCCATTGATAGGCCCATACTTGTTGTGTGTAGGCCATCTAGGCCCATCTGCGTTATAAGGATAGTTCATTACTTTATAACATGCTTAGTATAATCCAATGACTCATGCCCATACGCATCATATGTATGCTTGATATGAGGAATGTTTGATCATAGCATAAGCCAGTTGAGCTGAGACAATTACGGGACTCCTTATGAGATGGAGTGCCCCACATGATCGCACAATATGCGCTGGATTGCTCCATGATTTGATGGTGTGATTCATGCATCTCTCATTTGTGTGACATGATCATTGTACGCCCTAGCAACATCAAGGTCGTGGCTCCTGAGGCACATCATGGATGGCCGTATCGGATACTGAAAATACTTGGTTCTAGCACTGTGGGCACTTATGATGTCCTTGGGTGAAAGTTCAAGAACCTTTTAGGTACCAGGAGATGCTCCAATGTCTAGACTGAGTGGATACATGAGCGCTCGAGTATCGAATACCAGTAGGCTGGCATGCTTGCTTTGCATCTCGTATATGACATTTGGCTACATAGGCCTCGCATCGCATGGCCTTGGTATGGTCGATAGGATTCATGTCTTGCATCACATAGCCTTGGTATAGCTGGTTGTATTCATAGACTTACTCGCATATTTTCACATTACTCTGATATTGTATACTTGACACTCGCCGTACGCACACACTTACACCATCCTCTAAGCTTTTGTAAGCTTATGCACAACCGTTGCGTGCAGGTGTCGTTGGATCGCAGCAGCTCTGAGGTAGGAGCGCATGTCGAATTATTTTGAAGTTTTTTATCACCCTATATTTCCCTTCCTGCTTCGTACTTAAAGTTTTTTATTTAGTCGACATGTGGTGATGTTGTTTTGTGACTTGGTTATGCTTATGGTTATGCTCCATTTCAAAAAAAAAAATCATACTGAAAATCCTCTTTGTAGAGTCTCAGGATTGAAATCTGGCGTATAAGCGTCGGGAGCCGAGAATGGGGCACTACTAGGGCTGTTCACAAGTCAAGCTAGCTCGAAAAGATCGCTCGACTCGGCTCGAGTAAGCTCGCATTGACTCGGCTTGAATGGTCGATTCAAGCCAAGCAAGCTAATTATTTGAAGCTCGAATTGAGTTCAAGCCAAGTTTAACCAGGGGACATTTCAACTTGACTCGACTCGACTTGATTAATAAATATATTAAATATTATATTATATTATATATATATATTATATTAATATAAGTTTTAAGTTTAAACTTAAAAATTAAAAAATTAAAAACAAACCCTAGAGTCTCTACCAGACCGCACCCACCCCCTTCCCTTTCCCTTTCTTCTCTTTCTCTGCCCACTGCCAGTCGCACGCCTACCCCAACCACCACCACCAGTTTTCATTTCAGCTCCACAATCATATGATTTCAATCTCTTAAGATCTACTTCTTAGGCGAGAAACCTAAGAAATTCGAGATGGGTTCTTCTCAGATTTGTTAGAGAAGGAAATCCAATGATCTGAATGGCTAGAGCTCTTTACTTGGATTTCTTATATGTGTTCTGCGCTGTTTCTTTTCTAGTACTTGGATTTCTACTGGTGGAAGAAGATCAAGAATAGATCGGTTCTTACAGGTTTCCTCATCCGATTCGAAACTTTGTTTGGTTTTTTCATCGGGTTTTGTTTTGATTCTCTTAAGATTTTTGAATTTTTCATCAATGGAGGAGGATCAAGAACAGAATCCATTACTCTCTCACCCAACAAGATCGAGCTCAACTCGACTTGACTCGAACCACTAGCTCGACTCGACCTCGACTCGACAACTTTGGTAAACAAGCCAAGCTTCAATGTTGAGCTCGAGGCCAAGCTTGAGCTCGAGCTCAAACTCGAGTACATCATGGACAAGCCAAGCCAAGCTTGGCCCACCTCGACTCGACTCGGCTCGATGCCCACCTCTAGGCACTATGGAGGCTTTCAGCGCCAGATTCGATGATCAGGAATTTTGTTTGCCTGTTTTTCGAGTTTGGGGCGTGACATCAGGTATATCAATTACATTGACTTAATCATCATCTTGCTTTGGAGTGAGTGTGATTTGTTGATCATCAATCACTACATTTATAGATTCTTGAATCATGCTAGTTCTTTTGTTAAGAACTTGGTATGCCTAGCTATTTAGATCATATCCTAAGAATATTCCCTCATCGCTCTTAGCTTCAAATTTTCTCAAATTTTCTCGGTCACGTAATATATAACATTTGCTTCCAAAGGTTTGAAAATATTTAACAGATGGCTTTTTATTAAACCATAATTCATAAGTTGTTTTGTTTTTAGCTTTTTTAATATAAACACAATTTATAATATAACATACAGTACTAACAACTTCAGCCCATAATTTTTATAGTAGATTCATACTATCTAGCATTACACTTGTCATTTCTGTAGAATTTTATTTTTTTCTTTTAACAATTCCATTTTGTTAAGGTGTTTTAGGAGCAGAGAATTCATGCAATATACCATGATCATTGCAATACTCCCCAAAATTTCTATTCTCAAATTCAGTGCCATGATCACTTCTAATTTTGACCACAAAAATCTCTTTTTCAGACTGGATATGTTTTAAAATTTTTCTGACTTCATCGTGAGTATCTGATTTCTCTCTTAAAAAAGTTACCCACGTATATCTGGTGTATTCATCAACAATGACCAGAAAATACTTCTTTCCACCTCTACTCTTCGTTTTAGTTGGTCTAACTAAATCCATGTGGAATAGTTTTAGAGGTTTGGCCATGGCTAAGGAGTTCATTTTCTTTTGACTACTCCTGATCTGTTTACCAATTTGACATGCGCCACAAACCTTTTCTATATTTTTCAGCTTAGGTAAGCCACCTAAGTGATCTCTTTTGCTCAATTTATATAGATCTCTATAGTTCACATGTCCAAGACATTTATGTCATAGTTTAGTCTTGTCTGTTTGAACCATGTAACATGAATGGTTTGATGAGCAAGAGTGATCAATTATAAAGCAATTCTTAGATGTCATGTGACCATTTAATATTACACTACCCTTCTCATTCATAATCTTACAATCGTGATTAGAAAATTTCACACTGTGTTGATTATCACAAATCTGAGATATGCTCAAAAGGTTATGTTTTAATCCTTCAACATAGAGGACATTTTCAAATAGAGGTAAGTTAGGAAGTTGTACATTACCTTGGCCTATTATTTTAAAATTTCTTCTATCTCTGAAAGTGTTTGAGCCACCATTTACTTCTTTGATATTCATGAATATCACCTTGTCACTTGTCATCTGTCTCGAACATCTACTATCTAGGTACTATTTTGAGTGGCTAATGGCTTTGAAAGCTATGTAGACAACAAGACACTTAACCATTGTAACTTATTTCATTATGGTTCTAGGTTTAGGAGTATCTCTTGATTTTCACTGCATTTGGGAGTTTGGATTTCTCCTTTTTCTATTAACTCCAATTTCATCCGAGTTGGATTTCAGAAACTCTTTAAGTAAGTCCATAATTTTTTTAGTTAAGGGTGATTTATTATTACTTTAATGTTTATACCTGATGACATTATTATTTATTTTAGGAACTTGAAAGGGTTTTGAGTTTTTGAAATCATTACGATTGAAATCTCTTAAAGTCTTACCTTTAGAGTTCGAGGATTCTCCTCTTACGAAGATAGGAGCAGAATCCTTGGTTTTCAAAGATTTGTCTTTAATATAACTCAGACCAGATTTGTCACCACATCGCCTTGATGAGGTTAAACTTTTTTCAAATTTTTTATCACCAAGTGCATATTTCCAAGTGTCCTTTAAACTCTAAAGGGAAGAAACTTCAAGTTTTAGTTTCTCATTTTCTAATTTGAGTTTCTGCAATTTAAAAGATTTAAAACTTAAATCTAATTTTTTTGCAAAGCAATCAAAAAAATGAGATTTTTCTAAAACTGTATTTTCAAGTTCTTTTAGTTTAGCACATTTTTCTTTTTCAACTTTCAACTTGACAGCAATTTTACAACTCTCTCTGTATAGGGCATTATAAGCATCTTGAAGATCATCTTCATTTTCATTTTCAAGATCACTTCTGAGATTTTCATAGTGAGATATATTACAGTTAACTAAGGAAGTGACTCTGTCTATAGTCATAAGGGCTTTCACATCATTTGTATTTGCATTTTCTTGGTCTGATTCATCAAACTCAGAAGTACTTTTAGAGTCAGATGATTCATCCCAAGTAGCTATCATGCCCTTTCTTTTAGACCTATCATTTTTAGGACATTTATTAGCCAAATGCCCGTATTCATGACAGTTGAAACATTAACTATCTTTTATTTTAGATTTTCAAGAATTAGATTTTCCTTTTCTTTTATCAGTTGGTTTTTGAAAATCTGTTCTTTTTCTTATTTTTTAAAATTCTATATAATTTTTTAACTAACATTACCATATCATCTTCATTTTCTTTAAAATCAAAATTAATATTATTTTCTTTTGAAATAGATTTAGAAGATTTAGGAGCAATAGACTTAGCTTTAGGAGCCTAAAAAATTCAACTCATATGTTTGAAGAGATCCAAATAACTCATCAACCTTCATAAGATCAGTATCCCTTAATTCTTGAATAGCAGTAACCTTAGTATTGAACCTATAAGGAAAAGATCGAAGTATTTTTGCACAAACCATGCTTTCAGGGATTTCATCTCCTAGACCTCACATGGAATTTACTATGTCATTCAGTTTCGTATAGAAGTCCATGAAAGTTTCATTTTCTTCCATATGGATTTCCTCAAATATGGTAGTGAGGATTTGAAATTTTGATTTCTTAATAATAGTAGTTCCTTCATGTGTCATTTCAAGAATGTCCCATGCTTGCTTAGCTGTATCGCATGAAATAATTCTTTTGAATTCATCAGGCGATAGAGTGCAAGTTATGACATTTAAGGCTTAGGCATTAACACTGCTTTCACTTTTCTGACTAGCAGTCCATAAATAGAATGCGATTTCTCTGATAAATTTGGTTCCATCCTTGGCTATTACTTCAATCATAGGAGGTTTCCATTTAGTCACAGTGGATTGGCACACACTTTCATTTAAGGATTTTAGAAAAATCCTCATTCTGGCTTTCCAGTATGAATAATTAGAGCCATCAAAAGGAGGTGGTCTGGTAATAGATAAATTGTCAAAATTTGACATAATAAAGCTCAGGATCTAAACTCAAGGAAGTTAATCTAAAATAAAATAGAGCAACCCTCTCTGATACCACTTGAAAATGAGAGCTTAAGAAGTCCCCGGGGGGGTAAATAAGACTATGCCAAATAATCGAATGAAGTGCTGAACAGTAAATAAATCAGAGATCTCAATTGCCTAAGTATTGAAACGTTAATTTCAATTAATTCGTAGGACAACCTTCACCTAAAAAGTTTAGGTAGGACCAGTGTTTGAATTATCTCTGATATTATCGAAATATCTTGAATATTAACTTTATCTCCAGCTCTGCGATACCAATAACACTGGTAGTATCAGAAATTTCAGGTATTAGCAATGTATCATTAAGTATCGCCAATGTATCAATATCGCTAATGTAATCGCCAATATTTTCAACTGTGTAAATTCTAGGTGTCGCTTGCATTGCCAATGCATCAATATCGTCTATGTATTGCCAATATTTTTTATTATGTAAATTCTAAGTAATTCTTGTATCATAAGTGTATCGACGATATTTCAATAATATCGCCAATGTATTGATATCATCAAATTTTTGTTTATTAGAAAAAAATTATTTCATTTTTTTTTCATGGGCACAATGTTGTATGTAGTGTTCAATTTGTCATTGATAATATTAATAATATCTCAATATTCTCAATATCACAACATGTGTGATATTGAGACCACAATCTTTCATTTCCTTCGCAATCGTTGATGATTTCTTGGTGAAATATCATGTGTTGTTGATATTTTGCAATATCGACAGATGTTTAGATGTTTAAATAAGGCGGATGGGATGGTTGGACTGATTTCTTACAACAATACATGCTTTTAAGGCCCCATTAAATAGAAACTTGTTATATATGCATTCTTTTTGTAATTTTTTTTATTTTTACATATGCAAAAATGTGCATTTTAATATGTCCTGAAGTTTCGCTGAAAATTCCACCATTTTTCGCATGTTTCCCTGCATTTTCGGTTATCAATGATATTATCGACAATATCAATATTGTTTCCATATCCCTAGCCCGCAAAACTTGTAGCGATACCGATATTTTGAATACTGGGTAGGACAACCTTATTTCATGAATATTTTTAAAATCAAAATTTCAAACTTTGCAAGAGTAAATAAAAATAAATATTACATTCATTCACCACTTTAACTGAAATGTAAATATAACCATTCATCACATAAAAGATAAAGACATCCACTACATAACACAGAGAATTATAATGGTTCAGTGTGTCAACAACTATTCTAAAACAGCACCTACTCCACTCCAAAAATTACTCTCCATGTAATCTTCGCTTTCACTATGAATAATTTTTTCTAAGGGTCACCTTAGAACCTGATACAGTTCTGATTTTACCAGGCTATCACAAATAAAACCCTTACTGAGATTTTCAGGCTATCTCAGACAAACCTGCACTGAGATTTTCTGGCTATCTCAGAAAAACCAAAATAAGAATTGAACGTATACTTATCTTCACCGTAGAAGAAGTTGTAGCCGAAAAACTGATTTTCTTGAATGTCGAATGTTCGATGTTCTGTCATATAGAAAAGGTCTGGGGTTCTATTGGTTTTAACTAATTTTAAACCAACTACTTAAGTTAAGTCTCTTAAATCTCAAAAAGAAGAGTAGTATTCACTCTCTTTAAAATCAGAATGACAGAGTCTGAGATTAAAAGAATTAAATAAAAGCTATAAAAATAATTTATAAATTCCGTTCAATAGCTTGTTAATAACTGGAGCTTCTCTCTCTCTTATAGAAGGATTTTGATAATAATAATCGATATTTGGATATTGAGAGAGAACCTAAATTTATAGGCAAATAAGTAGAATCTTCGATTGGCCTAAGACAGTCTTTGACTAGCCCAAGCACCGGATTCTGTTTAACGGATGTTTATATTTGATCGGGATAAGATTTATCCAATCTTTGATTGGTCAGAGGCCTAGTTCGACTAGTCGAAGAGATATATTCGACTAGTCGAAGGTGTAAGACCCATATCCTAGACTATACCATTTCGTAGGCTTCCACGGTCCTCCCGGTTAAATTCCGGTGACCCGTGACGCGTAGATAGCGTTTGTGCGCAACCCTGAGTCGTACCTTGTCAACCTGAATCGACTCGACCTGAAACTTGTACCCTTGCAACAGCACCGTCACCATGGTTCCAATGCCGGGTCTCTCGCACCGATGCAATACCCAGGCTAGGAGTTGTCGGCCCGCGCATATTTCAGAAAAATGTCATGCATTTGTAAAACTTGAGAGAATCTCTACAACCTTTCACATCAATCAATCAATGTACAATAAGTACACAACCCATCCCTCTCCCTTTCCTAAGTCAACCATCATGTCATCTCTACTTATACAACCTTACCTCTCAAGTACACCCATCACTCACATCCATCACTCACCCATCCCTCTCTCCCATCCATCACTATCTGTAACACCCGTGTACTAAAAGGTACGGGGCCACCATTGAGAAATTTATGTTCAATGGATGGTAAGATTGTAAATATTCAATGTCATTACATACCATCGTTGAAGCTAAAACATATAGTGCCGCCCACCCGATTAACGAATCTGTTCTATTTTCAGACCCTTATCCTAGCAGAGTGTGTTTGAAGAAATGAACAGAGCAGATCGTGAGACTAAAAATAGTACAATTCACTCCACACAAAATGATTTAATTCACTTAGAATAACAAATTCTCATAAAGACATGCATGTGGTTTCAATGGTGTAAGTAATTCCCACACTTATTGAAGGTGTGACGCACTTAGGACTCAGCTCTGATTCGTACTTTAACCCATGTGCCAACACATTATGACAAAGGTGGTGAAGGAAGTAGATTTTCTAGAAGGCAACCACAAATGGACCCCACCTATTTTGAATAGAAACATGGGGAAACATTCGTCCCCACACTATAACAGTGGATGATGAAACTGGGAGTTACAGTGGTTTCCACCCCCATGTCCCTACAACATGTGGGTCCAGTCGTCTGATAAATTTCAGGGACCATTTTACCCATTAGCATTCAATTTAGGAAGAATTTGACCATTAGATCGACGAAAATCCACCGTTAGAGCTAGGAATAAGCTCGTATGGCCCCCTGGACCTTGGATCTACCCCATCTTTGGTCAGAGGGTATGATAGGGCCCACCTAATGGAATGAGCAGAGTGGATTTAATCCAAACATCACTGTGGACCCCACCTGAATTTTACTTGTGCACATTTCATGTGCACCTGCTGTGCGCTGGTCAACTTAGCATGTTCTCTCCAAAAAGAGAGATTTCTCTCTCTCGCCTTACTGCTATTAGCGGATGGTCGAGCACCCATTTTTCTTGATTAGTGGCCTACCTGCATCCATCCAAACAATCCAAACTGCCCATCTGACAGAGGACGTACGTGAGACCAAAACCCAACTTTCGCATCAGATTTCATGCATGTATGGACACACAAACCTCGCTGTAAAATGACAACACAAACACATGTTTTCGAAAATGGAAACTGCTACCGCTCCACATTGGCGATCTGTGTGCATGGAAATCCTTTGATCCTGTCCCTTCATCTGCCAGAAATCTCAGCTGTCTACACCTTGTTATTAGGGCTTTGCAAAGGAAAAGATCCATAAACTCGGTCGTCTTCTTCTCCATGCGAACCCACCATGAAAATGCTGATGGAGCTCTACTTTCTTACTCCTACAAGCATCGTGAAGTAGCTTAAAACCCTCTAACAACGTCATTTCAAAGATTGGTGGCCGACACTTGAATCTACCATTAACGTCCGGATCTTCTCCCTCATCATCTTACCGCACCAGGTCGACGCGGTTCGACCCTGGTTGCACTCGGGTTCATTTCTGGATATCTTTGACAAGGAGAGGAGGGAGGTAGGAACCCACCCACCATGTTATTCATGTTTTATATCCATCCGTCCTGACGATGAGACCCACATGATGTGTGTGTTTCATATCCACACCATCCATCCATCTGGACGTGTGGGGGCCCTCTGATGCATTTGTTATCCACTGTCCACTGCTTGGGACGGTGGGAATCCCACCTTGATGCCCGTGTTTCATCCTAACAATTCAAATAGTGGGGACCTGGCGTGGTGTATGGGTTTTATCTACATCGTCCATCTCTGGACAGTGGAACCCACTTGTTATGTGATGGCCACGCCATCCATCTGTGATGACCCACCATGATTTATGTATTTTAGCTACTGATTGGTCATTAACAAGCTCTGTGGGACCCACGCACATGTGGAGATCATGGTGAGAGCTCATATCCAGACTGTCCATAAGAAGGATGTCCAGGGCTGGACGTTTGAATATATATAATAATAATATAATACGGTGTATATATATATATATATATATATATATATATATGCATATAGAGAAGTGGGGTGGCCCACCTATGTGGGACCCACCTGAAATGGAAGTGGATTGGTTGGTGCGCCTCATACTAGATGCCACCAAGTTCCGTGGGACCCACCTGACGCGTGTGGGTTTTAATCCACACCACCCACCACAAAAATATGAGGCAGATTCAAATATCCGGTCGGGCCTACCGTGCTGCATCCAGCACGTGGAACCATCATGATGCACTTGGTTTATATTCACGTTATCCATCCATCATACAACAGCAAGGTGTCTATTGTATTGACATCACAAATTCTGTGGGCCCCATCGTATGGTATGAGTTATATCCCAACTGTCCTTCCACCTGGTTGTAGTGTGGGGTCCACCCCACGTGCTACACGTGTGGGATAGGACCCCACCTCTGATGAATGTGTTATATATGCTCTGTCCGTTCAATACACAGACGTGGGGGCCACTTTGGTGGATGCCTTGCATCCACACGTGTGAGGCCCTACTTGATGTATGTATTGCCAGGTGGGGCCAACCATGGTACATCTATTCCATCCAGCCGTCCATCTGGACATTTTGCTGGGTGAGGCCCACCTTGAGGTAGGTGTTGCACACATCATCCCTCCATGGGACTTCACCATGATATATGTGTTTTATCTAAACCATCCGTTCACCTGGCCCGTGTGGACCCACCTTGATGTATCTGATTTATCCATCCACACCATTAAACGTCTATCAGGTGGACCACACTGCAAAAATCAGTGGAGATTAAACGTCCACCATTGAAACCGTTTGGGGTCACAGAAGTTCTGGATCAAGATGAAATTGTTTTCCCCCTTAATTTAGGCCTTTGTGACCTTATGAACAGATTGGATGGAAAATAAACATTATGGTGGGCCCTGTGCATTGTTAACAACAAAAATCATTATCTCCACTGCTTTTTATGATTTAGTCCATATGATCTCCCGATTTGACTCATTTTTTGGGGGAACGCTAAAAAATTATCTCTATCAATAGCTGAATGGTGTAGATAGTCGAGTTAGGCCCAGCTCAAACGCATGGGAGTCAAGCCCAGTTTTTAGGCCACCTTGGAGCCACCAAGTTGGGCTAGATCAAGCCCAGTCAGGAAACTTGTTGGGGCAAGTATTTGGTGGGCCTGGTTCTCTTGATGAAGGTCCTAACAATCTTAAATATGGGCCTTTCAAGCCCCATCAATCTCTTATGTGCTTAAAGCTTTAGGAATCATTGTCTAATATAAATGAATTCTCTAGGGGACTCAGTGAGTGACTTGGAGCTACTAACTTCACTCGGAAAAATTGAATCAAGAGGCATACTATGACTCTTTGGTGATGATTCTTCCCCTTGAGCTTTCTATTTTTCCATTAGCTTAAGTTATAGGTTTTGTTTCAAATTTATAATTGATATCTACATTTAATAGTCATATGTGTTAATTGTTGAAATTGAATTGCTACATTACATACTAAATATTATCTTACATTTATTTATGCTGGTGGATTATTTGTGGATTACTTATGGAACTTAAACTGGTACATCAGTGAGAAACCCTCACCTATAAATGTACATCCATACTTGGGATGTAACC